>NC_079214.1:69720724-69939737 GCF_029633865.1 Lampris incognitus
TTACTATATATATATATATATATATACATACATATATATATACATACATACATACATACATACATATATATACATATATATATATATATGTGTATATGTATATATATATATATATATATATATATATATATATATATATATATACATATATATATATATATATATATATATATATATACATATATATATACATACATACATACATACATACATACATATATATATGGGAGAGTTCTCAGGCTGTAGCAGCAGCAGCAGCGGCAGCAGCAGCAGCAGCGCTACAGGAAGTGACCTGGTGCCATGCATACCTTCTGTCTCATCGTAACTCCTCTCTCACGGAGGTTAATGAGCTTGACACCCATTGCCCTTGGCCTACTCTGCTGGAGCCACAGACAGGGTGACCTTGGCCTCTTTCTCTCCCACCACACATTCAGCCGCCCAACCCAATGTCCCCAAAGCTGAAAGCAGCAGTTTCAAAGGACACAACACCACCTGAGTAAACTTATCAAACCACAGGCTGGTCAGCTGGGCTCAAGGCTGTGTTCTCAAGGTTTAGCAAGGTTACAAACTCAGCAATCACCTGCAAATACCTGATTTGTCTGTCTTTGTCTCTGAGGGATTAATTGTCCCCCCTCTGTCTCATCCATGGTCTTTGGCAGAATGACCCATGGCTGGTCCCCTGTGGGCCCTATGTGCTTTCTCTTTTATAGTTCTAGCTAATCAACAGCAGTATTTTTAACATCGTGGCTTTCTACTTTTATCAAACCTCATCATCTAATGATCAGTACAGACGTATCCGTGGTCACGCTTGGCCACATGCATGCCCTCATTTTTAATTGGACACGGTTGGGGCATCAACAGCTGAATATGTAGCCAGCCTTTCCAGACCCCACCTGTCTCACGTGCCTCGGCCCCACCTGAAGGTGTCCTACATGGAAAGCCTGTGGAAACCAAAGAGAGTCCCATCCGTGAGAGAACCCACATGGGCTGCTATCTGACCTCTGGTGCGTCCCTCACCTCGTGCTCCCAGGTCCCGTGGCCACAAGCATTGACAGAGCACTAGACCGAACGTGTTCCCAAACGCTGCAAAAGGCCCGTCTAACATTGTGGTCTCACGCTGGGTTAACTGCAGACATATTGCTGCGCTTCGTTTTGAGGCGAAACACACCATGCCAAGCTGCACTGTCAGAAGATATTTAACGGGCAAGTGGTACGCAAAGCCTTACTTTGAATCTGAAATCCAGCTCTACATCGTGCAACAAAGACATGTTGACAAACAGCTTGCAGGGGGGTGCGCACTACTGACAGGAAGCCCCCTAGTGTTGACTTTATGCAAATGAATGTCACAGTGGCCCAGTACCTGTATAATATGCTTGGATTATAGTCTACATGTTAGCTAAATGGTGATAGTGCTTTGGGGCGGCTTTAATAATAGATGTTAATGTTCCCTCGGATCACATGTGTGTCATGGAGGGCAGAGGGGATGACTGGACTGGTCAGGAATCCACGCTGTCCGACTGGGAGAGAGATGGAGGTGTAAACCGACCGCAGACGTCATTTCCACAAAACAACCTGACAGACTGCTGACGCAGAGACTCCACAGAGCCAGGAGACGGTCTCTCTGCTCCCTTCGGAGGCGCACTTCTTTCCTTGCTAGTTCTCCATCTTTCTCAGACTGGAGGCTTCATCCTACACATACGCTCCATATACATATACCCCAACACAGTTGTGTAAGAGCAAAACAGGGACTCCTCGGGTGTAGGAGGTGATGGGGGTTATATTTGCCTTTTCCCTTCTTCCTTTCTTACATACTTGGACTGGCTGTCATTGAGAAGTGATTGGAGGCGTGGTTAAGCGGTGGTTATAAGATGACGTCACTGTGAGGCGCCGGCGCATCCCCTGGAGCTAGTTAATGGCGGCAGTTTGCGTACATACACCTCAGGATACGCCATTTTGAACACGCTGCCCAGGACACTGCAGCTTCACCCCTCTCCAGCTCAACACCATCAACCAAGACTGAACTAACCTACCAAGACGGAGTCCTCCGCTTACGGGAGCTGAGACCCACATGGCCGAGGCCTTGTCGGAGGGACCTGCTAACTGCTAGCCTGCTACCTCGGTAAGCTAGCCCAACTCCCGGCTACTTCTCTAGTCGTGGAACTCAGCCCTTCTTTCTGTTTCTTCCCTCGTTTTTCATCTTTTCTACACACTCCAGGTTAGGACTAGTACTGCATGCTTAACCCTGAACCCCTGGACCCGACTAGTCCTTAACAGCAGGCCAGCGGATGAGGCTGTGAAGGACGTTTTTAGCATAGTCCTTTACAAAGTGTATGTATTCATCCTCCTAGTTAGCACACTCGCACTGTCTGGTTGCACCATGTGGTCCAAGAATGTCGTCATTTCCTCTCCGCTGTGCGCTGTGCTGTGTGTAGCTGCCATGCCCATACAGCTCTCCTTGACTTGCCTGCCGGAAAAGAACTCGTTAAAAGTGCAGTTCACACACTGACACGCCCTCTGTTAGCACGGGGCTCAGATAATGTGTGAGTAGTGAGTGAATCCCAGGCTGTTGTCCAACAGCATATTTCTAATTGCCCCTTTGTTCAACCATGCACATACTCGTACATGCACGCACAGATTCAAGCACGTCAACACACACACACACACACACACACACACACACACACACCAAGGCACCTAGATCTCTCGCTCATACACTGCAAGTCCAAACTGAAAAATAGATGAGATCTTTGTCACTCAAATGGCTGCAGGTTTCTTAAGTGCTGCCAGCGCGGGGACGAGGCCGGCATGCATTATGGAAGACAGTGGGGCCTAGCTAGGCGCCTGGTCCATGGCACAAAACTGTCCCGTGAAGTTTTAACACAGGCTAATTCCTGTTGTAATGTAGGATTCTATAATAGTATCTAAAGTCGGGAGTTAATTAATCTCAGAGGTATATCACAGGCTCGAGGCCTCGCTGCACTGTCTGGGGCGGCTAATTCCTTCCATCTGGGCTGCTGAGGAGCATTTATGAGAGTTTACCAGATTAGCAGCAGAAACAGGATCTGTAAGGCAAACTGCTGGTTCCGTGCAGATTGGTGATGTGCCCTCATTGCCGAGCTGTGTGGGAGACGGGATAATAAAGGCCTATTGTGTGCTCCTGTGACAGGTCTGGTTGGAGGCCTATAAATGGAGCCTTTTCCACAAAAGAAAATCATGTTCCACTGATGTATATAGCAGGACATGCATGATATCATTTTAATCCACATACATGCCTTTCCAATTTTGGTCTGCTCTCTCTCTCTCTCTTTCTGCCTGTGTTGTGCCTCAGCTTACTGGACCTCCTCCCTGTGCCTGCATTAACGGGAGACGCATATTCCACGAGCTGTAGATGCACATCTGGGAAGATTAAGCAGAAGCTACAGGATCCCAGATGTTGCAGTGAGACTTGTCTGCTAATGTTGTTCTGGATGGTTAAGTATCAGAGATCTTGGCTTTATCTAATAAGGAGGAAGTGTGTGCGGCTGTTAGACATTGGGATATTGGGTCAGATATGTGAACGTAGTGAGACTTGTCTTGGTGGATCCAGACCTCGCCTGACTAGACCAAGGTCATCTGTTCTGGAGCGTGTGTGGGGAACGACTTCGGAGGTGAGTTAACAGTCACCTCTGATGTGACTCGACGTCGGACCGGGGCCAGGTAACGGCTCAGAGAGGAGGACTGTTTGGGGGAAAAAGGAGCAGCGAGAGTCGGGTGACCTAATAAAAAATGAAGACTGTGAAAGAGAGAAGAGAAAGGAAAGAAAAAAAGAGGAGGTGGCAGTGCTGATGTGACAGTGTTGGTCACCCAATTCTCTTAATCATTCTCAAACCCGTGTCCCCTTTGAGGAGGACAAGTGGTGCTGGTGGTACCCGTACCACACAGTCACCCACCGAGCTGCCGCGCTGAGTCCTGAGCAGGCCGCGTTAGTTAAGGGAATTGTTCCATGTGCCATGTTGGATGGGCACAAGGAGGCCTCTCTCCTTGCCTGCAGTTTGTGTCACTGGCAGTGACGCGTTGCCAAGGTGGTTTTGACACCAGATGTCGCACACAGTCACCCTCTACCTCCACCTCCTCCCCACCCATCAGGCCTCCACAGGAGTACTTGAGAGAGAATGCCCTCAGCTAGCATCAGCTCAGGCAGAGCAGGTCTTCCTCCTCCCCCGCAGATGCACCTTGGGCCAGTCAAGCCCTCCTCCTCCTCCTCCTCCTCCTGCTCCTCCTCCTCCTCCTTGCCTTTGTTCTCGTCATCTGTTCAGCGTCAGTTGATAGGACTGATTAGCGTCACTCAGGGTCTTAATAAGAAGACAACAAGGGTAGAGCAGTTCATGCGTGTACACACACACACACACACACACACACACACACACACACACACACACACAGACACACACAGGTTATTGTGCTTATGAGAAGATTCTATTAAATTGTCTTCAATACTTTTGTTCCTCACTGCCAAATGGATTGTAAATGCCACGTGTTTAAATCTGGCTTAGTTTATAGACTTTACTGTGTTAGTTATTCCTGCTTACTGTTTTAATTCGTTTCAAAATGCACTGCCCTCGCTTAAAACAAGTTAATTCCATTCAGTTAAAAGTAATTAGAAGAAATGTGCACGGTTTAATTTGCGCATGTGCAGACACGTGCCGCCATTTTGTTCCGAAGGCGGTTTTTTTTTCTTCTTCCTGTTTTTCACGTGAGGGTTTCGGTTGGTGGCTGCTGGAATGATGTCGGCATATCCAAGACTGCAGTTTCGCTAAGTAAGCAATTTAATACCATGGATATTTTATATTTTTACTTAAACAGGGTTGTCTTTACTCTTTCAAACAATTTGATAGAAAAAAAAACATTAGTTGTTAGCTATTGCTATAAGTTAATGTTAGCTAAGGTTACAGCTGCTAGCTTAATGTTAGCTAGTTGTGTACGTTAGAGTAATGTTGACTTAAGTAACGTTATAGGAGTTAAGTTAACGTGATGTACTGTCCTCTCTCCAGTTTAGCACATAGTGAATTAAGTGTTTGTCTTGTTGGACTTTTTTATTAGTTTGTGGACAGTGAATAAAACAAAACAAGTGTTGCCAGTGTCAACTGACAATTTAATGGCTTGTAAAGCTCACCTATGCCCTTGTTGGTGTTGTAGGACTAGTGTTTAGCTACAGTATTTAGCATCCAGAGCACCTCCGCTTTGGGGGTTGTTGCCCCCTTTAATTGAGCGGTTTGCGACGTCGCCTTGTGGTGCAGTAAACTCCAGGTCGAATCCCCCAGCGGGAGGAAATGTGCTCGGTTACTTTAGAATAAATTCTACTCAAAATAGTTGAGCTATATTATAAATATAATTCATCTGAAATTACTAAAAAAGAATAAGTACACTCAACTTAAAAAAATACATCTGGATCTAGATAAATATCTTTCGTGCAACCACTTGACATAATAATATTAAGTCAGTCCGACATAACATTTTGTTCAGTGAACAATGAGTTTTGCCCGAACTGCTTCTGGGTGATTTCCTTCACAACCTGTAGCCATTAAAATAACCCTCTTACTGAGTAATACCTGGAAATGGTCCATACAACTGTCAATATGCTCATCACATTTGTGGATTGAGAGTGCATAAGATGATAAAAAGACACAGGGTGTCACTACAGCTTCATTTTATTGTTAAGTTAAAGCAAGGAACTGTCTTGGAAAAAACACTCCCTGTGTTTTGTTTTACCTTTATCCCCCCCCCCTAACGGAAAGGTCGTGCTTTGAGCACTGTTCACTGAGACTACACTGTGATTGGTCCACTTCTCTCTACAGTCAGAATGACTGCAGCCTCTGCTGAAGGGCACAGCTTGTCTGAACAGTAAGAAAGAAGCAAACAAAAGCTGATCGACTTCTGCTTCCAGTGTTGCAAGACCAACTTAAGTTTGCAGCGGCGTCACCCAGTACCGTCCATGCAGTGTCTTCATCTAAGTTTGTGTCTTCGTTTGATGGCTGGGAGACCTGGTGCTGGATCGGCTGGGAGACCTTGGTCTGCCGCGTCCTGTGGGCCCAGGGACCACGGCCCTGCCTGGAGCTGCACCCAAGGAGGATAGACTGAGGGCAGTCTGACAGGACAAGGAAGCAGGGCAGGCTAAGCTAACCGCTAGCCCATGCAGACTGGCAGTTCCAATAACATCGAGGGCGGTCTGGCTGCGGCCTCACCTGGCGTTGACTGTGTGTTTGGTGTCGTCGTGGGGAGGTGTGTCGAACATATCTGGCTGGGAGAGCTGGTGTTGGATATGCCGGGGGAGCCTGGTCTGCCGTGTGTGGTGGGCCCAGGGACCACGGCCCTGCCTGGAGCTGCACCCAAGGAGGAATCACCGAGGGCGATCTGACAGGATGTGTAAGTGGGGCAGGCTAAGCTAACTGCTAGCCCATGCAGACCGGCAGTCCGACAGTCATCCTGGCCTTCACTCTCTTGGGCAGTGATTTTTATTTTTATTTTTTGATAGGTTGGATATATGTGTTTCTGTAGTTTTTATAGTTTGGCTATATGTGTGTTCTTGTCGTTTGGACGTGGTTTTGTCTTTGTGTTGCGCTGTTGTGGGCTGGGGGAAGCGACAGATTAATGTTGCTGATCCCTGATTCAAAGCAGAGAGGAGAAACAGAAACTAATGACAATGACTCAGTAAAGTAGTCCATGATGTCAGATAAACAGAAAACCGTCTATTTGACAAGTTCTGTGTGTTTTATCCCAATATGAATACACAGAAAGCAGAGAGAGAGTTGTCTTTTGTTATGAAACTTACCTCCAGGGACAGGCAGAGGAGTACACTATGTGAGTGTTTGGACTACATGAGTAACAACGTGGCTCTGAGACATGGGGAGGGGGGGTCAAACTTTGCTTAGGGCCCCAAAAATGCCTTGGCCAGCCTTGCTTATCTCATTGCACAAATGCGCTTACCTGCACTGCAAGCAGCGTCTCTTTGAAATGGGTCTCTGGTGGACACATGGCCTTCCTGTACATGTACTTACTGTACATGTACTTACTGTACATGTACAGGAAGTACATGTACTCAGCAGGCAGGATGTTTATAAGGCATGTGCAAGTGTTAGTGCAGCTCATAGTGGGAGGAAAAAAATCACACAATCCATCAGAGGGGGACTCACAAAGGACTAACCTCCGAGTTGTTAAATTTGAAGTTGCATTTGAAACTGTTGCCATCATCTTTGTGTTTTGTGTTTGTTTCGCCCCGATGCCCCGTAGAGAAGGGCTGGGGCCTAGCGTGAGTATGAGAGTGACTAAGCTGCTAGTTCTGCTGCAGGTCCACAAGCTGCTTCACATCTAAAAACAATCAACACGTACCAGGACACACACACACACACACACACACACACAGCCTCAGCTTTCCCAGTGCGTGGGCTGAGTGACTCTTTCATAGCAAATCTCTTGTTCTTCACATCTGTATCTTCATCTTCACCATCAGAGTCCAGCTCTGCATCGTGACAGACAACCAAGGATGGAGCCAAAGCTGCGGGTCCACGTGTTTTCATGGCTCGTTAACTCTTGGCTGCTCCGACACCGTCTGTAGGTTGGCTCCACGATGGGCCCATCAGCACGTGGACTGAGAGAACGGGCATGAATCCTCCGACCACAGGAAGTGGGAGTGTCTCGCACACATGCCACCAACACGCAGCAGCGGTCTTGTTTTCAGGTGTCTATGTTACAGTAATCTATAGGTTAATCTATACGTTAACAACACACACACACACACACACACACACACACACACACACACACCACGTCGCACGCCAGTCTCAACCCCGTTTCACTAAAGATGTGTTCCAGTCCCTTGTTTTGGCAGGGTTGGGTTTCTGCTGCCCCTATAGGGTCTCTTTACAGGGTCGTTTAGGCTGTTGCGTCCATAAGCCACGCCATGTCAGGGTTATTTGTGTAGCCCAAAATCACAAAGTAGTCGTGAGGGGCTTTTACCGTACAATATACAACAATATAAATCAGTTGCAGTCCTTTCGTGTTCCTGTACAAGCCGTTGCGTTGAGAGGTTGGTCCTCAGTAGTGGTGGTGGACGTAGTCCCCATGTGTACACCTGCTACCGACCAAGAGAGTAAACGCTTCACTGCTCAGGGCCTCGCCGCCTTATCTATTCAGTTTACTGTACTTTACTGTACTTTACTTTACTTTGGTGTACTCTAAATGTAGTTTTGTGTAGTTTACTCTACCGTAGTTTAGTTTAGTGTGGTTTAGTGTAACGTAGTTTAGTGCAGTGTACTGTAGTGTAGTTTAGTTTTAGTGTAGTGTACTGTAGTGTAGTTTAGTTTTAGTGTAGTGTACTGTAGTGTAGTTTAGTTTTAGTTTAGTGTAGTGTGTTTTATTTTACTTTAGTTTATTTAGTTTAGTGTAGTGTGTTTTATTTTACTTTAGTGTATTTAGTTTAGTGTAGTGTAGTGTATTTTAGTTTAGTTTAGTGTATTTTAGTGTAGTTTAGTTTAGTGTGGTGTATTTTAGTTTAGTTTAGTGTATTTTAGTGTAGTTTAGTTTAGTGTGGTGTATTTTAGTTTAGTATAGTGTAGTGTATTTTATTGTAGTGTATTTTAGTTTAGTTTAGTGTAGTGTAGTGTATTTTAGTGTAGTGTGGTGTATTTTAGTGTAGTGTAGTGTGTTTTAGTTTAGTTTAGTATAGTGTAGTGTATTTTAGTGTAGTATAGTGTATTTTAGTTTACTTTAGTGTATTTTAGTGTAGTGTGTTTTAGTTTAGTTTAGTATAGTGTAGTGTATTTTAGTGTAGTATAGTGTATTTTAGTTTACTTTAGTGTATTTTAGTTTAGTGTAGTGTATTTTAGTTTAGTGTAGTGTAGTGTACTTTAGTTCAGTTAGTGTAGTGTAGTGTAGTGTATTTTAGTTTAGTATAGTGTTGTGTATTTTAGTGTAGTGTAGTTACTTTAGTTTAGTGCGGTGTAGAGTATTTTAGTTTAGCTTAGTTTAATGTATTTTAGTGTATTTTAGTGTAGTGTAGTGTATTTTAGTGTAGTGTATTTTATTTTAGTGTAGTGTTTTTTATTTTACATTAGTGTCTTTTAATTTAGTGTAGTGTATTTTAGTTTAGTTTAGTGTATTTTAGTTTAGTTTAGTGTATTTTTGTTTAGTGTATTTTAGTTTAGTTTAGTGTAGTGTATTTTAGTTTAGTTTAGTGTATTTTAGTTTAGTTTAGTGTATTTTAGTTTAGTGTAGTGTATTTCAGTTTAGTGTAGTTTAGTTTAGTATAGTGTAGTGTAGTGTATTTTAGTTTAGTGTAGTGTATTTTAGTTTAGTGTAGTGTAGTGTATTTTAGTGTAGTGTATTTTAGTGTAGTGTAGTGTAGTTTAGTTTAGTGTAGTGTATTTTAGTTTAGTATAGTGTTTTGTATTTTAGTGTAGTGTAGTTACTTTAGTTTAGTGCGGTGTATAGTATTTTAGTTTAGTTTAGCTTAGTTTAATGTATTTTAGTGTATTTTAGTTTAGTTTAGTGTATTTTAGTGTAGTTTAGTGTATTTTAGTGCAGTGTGTTTTATTTTAGTTTGGTGTAGTGTAGTGTAGTGTGTTTTATTTTACTTTAGTGTATTTTAGTTTAGTTTAGTGTTGTGTATTTTCGTTTAGTGTAGTGTGGTGTATTTTAGTTTAGTGTATTTTCGTTTAGTGTAGTGTGGTGTATTTTAGTGTATTTTAGTTTAGTGTAGTGTATTTAGTGTATTTTAGTTTAGTGTAGTGTATTTAGTGTATTTTAGTTTAGTTTAGTGTAGTGTATTTAGTGTATTTTAGTTTAGTGTAGTGTATTTTAGTTTAGTGTATTTTAGTTTAGTTTAGTGTAGTGTGGTGTATTTTAGTGTAGTGTATTTTAGTTTAGTGTAGTGTATTTTAGTGTATTTTAGTTTAGTGTAGTGTATTTTAGTTTAGTGTAGTGTATTTTAGTTTATTTTAGTTTAGTGTAGTGTATTTAGTGTATTTTAGTTTAGTGTAGTGTATTTAGTGTAGTTTGGTTTAGTGTAGTGTATTTAGTGTATTTTAGTTTAGTGTAGTGTATTTTAGTTTAGTGTATTTTAGTTTAGTGTAGTGTGGTGTATTTTAGTGTAGTGTATTTTAGTTTAGTTTAGTTTTGTGTAGTGTATTTTAGTTTAGTGTAGTGTATTTTAGTGTATTTTAGTTTAGTGTAGTGTATTTTAGTGTATTTTAGTTTAGTTTAGTATAGTGTATTTTAGTGTATTTTAGTTTAGTGTAGTGTATTTTAGTTTAGTGTAGTGTATTTAGTGTATTTTAGTTTAGTGTAGTGTATTTTAGTGTATTTTAGTTTAGTTTAGTATAGTGTATTTTAGTGTATTTTAGTTTAGTGTAGTGTATTTAGTGTATTTTAGTTTAGTGTAGTGTATTTAGTGTATTTTAGTTTAGTGTAGTGTATTTTAGTTTAGTGTATTTTAGTTTAGTGTAGTGTGGTGTATTTTAGTTTTGTGTAGTGTATTTTAGTTTAGTGTAGTGTATTTTAGTTTAGTGTAGTGTATTTTAGTTTAGTGTAGTGTATTTTAGTTTAGTTTAGTGTAGTGTATTTTAGTTTAGTGTAGTGTATTTTAGTTTAGTGTAGTGTATTTTAGTGTATTTTAGTTTAGTGTAGTGTATTTAGTTTAGTTTAGTTTAGTGTAGTGTAGTTTAGTTTAGTGTATTTTAGTTTAGTGTAGTGTATTTTAGTTTAGTTTAGTGTATTTTAGTTTAGTGTAGTGTATTTTAGTTTAGTGTATTTTAGTGTAGTGTATTTTAGTGTATTTTAGTCTAGTGTAGTGTATTTTAGTTTTAGTGTAGTGTATTTTCGTTTAGTGTGGTGTATTTTAGTTTAGTGTAGTGTATTTTAGTTTAGTGTAGTGTATTTTAGTGTATTTTAGTGTAGTGTATTTTAGTTTAGTTTAGTGTAGTGTAGTTTAGTTTAGTGTATTTTAGAGTAGTGTATTTTAGTTTAGTTTAGTGTATTTTAGTTTAGTGTAGTGTATTTTAGTTTAGTGTAGTGTATTTTAGTGTAGTGTATTTTAGTGTATTTTAGTTTAGTGTAGTGTATTTTAGTTTAGTGTAGTGTATTTTAGTTTAGTGTAGTGTATTTTAGTGTAGTGTATTTTAGTGTATTTTAGTTTAGTGTAGTGTATTTTAGTGTAGTTTAGTGTAGTGTATTTTAGTTTAGTGTAGTGTATTTTAGTGTATTTTAGTTTAGTGTAGTGTATTTTAGTTTATTTTAGTGTAGTGTATTTTAGTGTAGTGTAGTGTAGTTTAGCTTGCTGGTCAGATGTGCAGTGGGTATGTGTGGGTGTTCAGTCAGGTCTCTGTAGGGCTGTGTGTGTGTGCTCTGTGTGTGTGTGGTGTATTTTAGTGTAGTGTATTTTAGTTTAGTTTAGTTTTGTGTAGTGTATTTTAGTTTAGTGTAGTGTATTTTAGTGTATTTTAGTTTAGTGTAGTGTATTTTAGTGTATTTTAGTTTAGTTTAGTATAGTGTATTTTAGTGTATTTTAGTTTAGTGTAGTGTATTTAGTGTATTTTAGTTTAGTGTAGTGTATTTAGTGTATTTTAGTTTAGTGTAGTGTATTTTAGTGTATTTTAGTTTAGTTTAGTATAGTGTATTTTAGTGTATTTTAGTTTAGTGTAGTGTATTTAGTGTATTTTAGTTTAGTGTAGTGTATTTAGTGTATTTTAGTTTAGTGTAGTGTATTTTAGTTTAGTGTATTTTAGTTTAGTGTAGTGTGGTGTATTTTAGTTTTGTGTAGTGTATTTTAGTTTAGTGTAGTGTATTTTAGTTTAGTGTAGTGTATTTTAGTTTAGTGTAGTGTAATTTAGTTTAGTTTAGTGTAGTGTATTTTAGTTTAGTGTAGTGTATTTTAGTTTAGTGTAGTGTATTTAGTTTAGTTTAGTTTAGTTTAGTGTAGTGTAGTTTAGTTTAGTGTATTTTAGTTTAGTGTAGTGTATTTTAGTTTAGTTTAGTGTATTTTAGTTTAGTGTAGTGTATTTTAGTTTAGTGTATTTTAGTGTAGTGTATTTTAGTGTATTTTAGTGTAGTGTAGTGTATTTTAGTTTTAGTGTAGTGTATTTTCGTTTAGTGTGGTGTATTTTAGTTTAGTGTAGTGTATTTTAGTTTAGTGTAGTGTATTTTAGTGTATTTTAGTGTAGTGTATTTTAGTGTATTTTAGTTTAGTGTAGTGTATTTTAGTGTATTTTAGTTTAGTGTAGTGTATTTTAGTGTATTTTAGTTTAGTGTAGTGTATTTTAGTTTAGTGTAGTGTATTTTAGTGTATTTTAGTGTAGTGTATTTTAGTGTATTTTAGTTTAGTGTAGTGTATTTTAGTGTATTTTAGTTTAGTGTAGTGTATTTTAGTTTAGTGTAGTGTATTTTAGTGTATTTTAGTGTAGTGTATTTTAGTTTAGTTTAGTGTAGTGTAGTTTAGTTTAGTGTATTTTAGAGTAGTGTATTTTAGTTTAGTTTAGTGTATTTTAGTTTAGTGTAGTGTATTTTAGTTTAGTGTAGTGTATTTTAGTGTAGTGTATTTTAGTGTATTTTAGTTTAGTGTAGTGTATTTTAGTTTAGTGTAGTGTATTTTAGTGTATTTTAGTTTAGTGTAGTGTATTTTAGTTTAGTGTAGTGTATTTTAGTGTAGTGTATTTTAGTGTATTTTAGTTTAGTGTAGTGTATTTTAGTGTAGTTTAGTGTAGTGTATTTTAGTTTAGTGTAGTGTATTTTAGTGTAGTGTAGTTTATTTTAGTTTAGTGTATTTTAGTTTATTTTAGTGTAGTGTATTTTAGTGTAGTGTAGTGTAGTTTAGCTTGCTGGTCAGATGTGCAGTGGGTATGTGTGGGTGTTCAGTCAGGTCTCTGTAGGGCTGTGTGTGTGTGCTCTGTGTGTGTGTGTGTGTGTGTGTGTGTGTGTGTAGTTGAACTTCTCCCACTACTCCACTGTGCTGTCTCCCCCACTGCCTCCTGGTGGATGCTCCTCACTATGATGTGTGTGTCCCAGCCCACCTGTTCAGGTCTCATTACTGTCAGGCCTGTGTTAATAAATATCCAGGTGCAGAGCACTGCTCAGCACCAGTACTTCATCACCAAGGAGCTCAGTACCACCACCCACCCCCACCCCCACCCCCACCCCCACCCCCACCCCATTCCCCTCACACTGCAGCAAGGCTGACGGGAACCATGATTACACTGTAAGCACTGTAGTTATTCACCCTGTGCCCAAAGCCAGACAGTGCACTCCATCTTATCCACCGGCGAAGACACACACACACACACACACACACACACACACACACACACACACACACACACACACACACACATTCATGTGGTGCACATGACGGTGTGAAACACACCAAGATGTACACACAGCCATGCACACACAAACCAAAGGGCGTACACTGCAGCGCTGCTACTGACAAACAGAAACTTCCGGGTACTTGCTCTTCACATCGCTTCTTCTTCTGCAGCCTCCCCGGTAGCCACGCTTTAGGAGGGGGGGGGGGGGGGGCGGATGCTTAATGTGATTTGTGTGGGAACGGGCCTGCAGCGGCGCCTCCTGCGAGCGAGGTGCCGCTGCAGAGGAGCGGCGGCAGCAGCCGCCTGGCTTTGATGGATAAGCGGCTGGCACGTGCAGCTCATTCTTCTTCTGGCCACCGCACCGGCCGTAATCGGTCCTCCTCCACACGCAGAACCACCGCATCGGATCCCAGAACCGACCCGTTCCCTCCTCCCAGCGAGTCCTTTCGAGTCCCCGGCGGCTCCCTGCTCAGCTCTGCCCCCTGCTCCGGGTGAGATGTCAAGAAACACAACCAGGGCCCACGTGGCGAGGGAGGAGCGTCGTCTGTGAAGAATGGGCCGAGCAAGTACTGGTGTAGCGTCTGGGAGTATTTACTCTCAGTTACACCTTTCATAAATCAACCTGTTGTTTCTGTTCTTTGCTACGGCGAGAAGGTCTAGCCTTTGGCTTTTGTTTAGAGCGCTCTGGTTCACCCCCCCCCCCCCCCGGCCTGCTTGGTTGGGGCTGGTTTAATGTGCACGGAGCTCGGCCTCCTTACCCTCAGCCAGAAAGCAGCTTTTATATATCAGTTATTATTCAGTGCAGCGCTCTTCTGGAGCGCAGCACCTGCAACACCTGCAGTGTGTAACGCTGCTGGTCCTCCTGCTTCACATGACTGCAGCGACATACTGACACAGACAGACAGACAGACAGGCAGACAGACAGATGGATAGATAGATAGATTTACAGACAGGCAGATAGATAGATAGATAGATAGATAGATAGACAGACAGACAGACAGACAGACAGACAGACAGACAGACAGACAGACAGACAGACAGACAGACAGACAGACAGATAGATAGATAGATAGATAGATAGATAGATAGATAGATAGATAGATAGATAGATAGGCAGGCAGGTGAATAGACAGACAGATGGATAGACAGATGGATAGATAGATAGACAGGCAGACAGATAGACAGACAGACAGACAGACAGATAGATAGACAGGCAGACAGACGGATAGATAGACAGACAGACAGACAGGCAGATAGATAGACAGACAGACAGACAGACAGGCAGGTGAATAGATAGATAGACAGACAGACAGACAGACAGGCAGGCAGACAGATGGATAGATAGATAGATTTATAGATAGATAGATAGATAGATAGATAGATAGATAGATAGATAGATAGATAGATAGATAGATAGATAGATAGATAGATAGATAGATAGATAGATAGATAGATAGACAGGCAGACAGATAGATAGACAGACAGACAGACAGACAGACAGACAGGCAGGTGAATAGATAGATAGACAGACAGACAGGCAGATAGATAGACAGATAGACAGACAGACATACTGACACAGACAGACAGACAGGCAGACAGATAGGCAGGCACACAGACAGACAGATAGATAGATAGATAGACAGGCAGACTGACAGACAGGCAGACAGATGGATAGATAGATAGATAGACAGACAGACAGACAGACAGGCAGGTGAATAGATAGACAGACAGACAGATAGGCAGGCACACAGACAGGCAGATAGATAGACAGACAGTCAGGTAGGCAGATAGACAGCAAGGCAGATAGATAGATAGATAGACAGGCAGACTGACAGACAGGCAGACAGATGGATAGATAGATAGATAGATAGATAGACAGACAGATAGACAGGCAAATATATAGATAGACAGACAGACTGACAGATAGATAGATTAGATAGACAGATAGACTGACAGGTAGATAGACAGGCAGAAGGAGGGAGAGAGAGAGAGAGAGAGAGAGTCCATGTCCTTAATGAGAGTTTACTTGTTTTGCTGCTACTCAACAGTAGAAAAGGACATTTGGAACAACTCGTGTGTTAACTTGGCAGCCTCGACCCAGATGCTACTAGGCTGACATGCAATAGGCCCACCTTCACATGGCTAACTGAGGCATGTTCTAGCAGTTTGAGTGGCGCAGATTGGCCCTCATAACGGCTAGGGTTGGTGCAGGTATGAAAAACCCCGAGCCACACATCATTCCCGCTTCCGGTGTGGGAAGTTGGCGACACAAATTCACATATATGGTGGCCTCACTCAGTACCATCCAGCCACCCTGGCGTTCACTCTCTTGGACAGTGACATTATACTATATATATATATATGTGTGTGTGTGTATGTATATGTAGTATATATATATATATATATATATATATATATATGTGTGTGTGTGTGTGTGTATATATGTATATGTATATATATACACGTGTATATATATACATATATACGTATATATGTATGTGTGTGTGTGTGTGTGTGTGTGTATATACACACACACACACACACACACATACAGTGCATCTGGAAAGTATTCACACCCCTTCACTTTCCCCACATGTTGTTATGTTACAGCCTTATTCCAAAATGGATTAAATTCCTTTTTTCCCTCATCCATCTACATACAATACCCCATAATGACAAAGCGAAAAAGGTTTTGTAGAAATGTTTGCAAATTTATTAAAAATAAAAAACTGAAATATTGCCTGTACATAAGTATTCACACCCTTTACTCAGTACTTGGTTGAGGCACCCTTGGCAGCGATTACAGCCTCAAGTCTTCTTGGGTATGAAGCTACAAGCTTGGCACACCTATATTTGGGGTATTTCTCCCATTCTTCTCTGCAGATCCTCTCCAGCTCTGTAAGGTTAGATGGGGAGTGTTGCTGCACAGCTATTTTCAGGTCTTTCCAGAGATGTTCAATGGGGTTCAAGTCTGGGCTCTGGCTGGGCCACTCCAGGACATTCACAGACTTGTCCTGAAGCCACTCCTTGGTTGTGTGCTTAGGGTCGTTGTCTTGTTGAAAGGTAAACCTTCGCCCCAGTCTGAGGTCCTGAGCGCTCTGGACCAGGTTTTCATCAAGGATCTCTCTGTACTTTGCTCCATCCATCTTTCCCTCGATCCTGACTAGTCTCCCAGGTCCTGCTGCTGAAAAACATCCCCACAGCATGATGCTGCCACCACCATGCTTCACTGTAGGGATGGTATTAGCAAGGTGATGAGAGGTGCCTGGTTTCCTCCAGACGTGACGTTTGGCATTCAGGCCAAAGAGTTCAATCTTGGTTTCATCAGACCACAGAATCTTGTTTCTCTCATGGTCTGAGAGTCCTTTAGGTGCTTTCTGGCAAACTCCAAGCGGGCTGTCATGTGCCTTTTACTGAGCAGAGGCTTCTGTATGGCCACTCTACCATAAAGGCCTGGTTGGTGGAGTGCTGCAGAGATGGTTGTCCTTCTGGAACGTTCTCCCATCTCCACAGAGGAACGCTGGAGCTCTGTCAGAGTGACCATCGGGTTCTTGGTCACCTCCCTGACCAAGGCCCTTCTCCCCCGATTGCTCAGTTTGGCTGGGCGGCCAGCTCTAGGAAGAGTCCTGGTGGATCCAAACTTCTTCCATTTACGAATGATGCAGACCACTGTGCTCTTCGGGACCTTCAAAGCTGTAGAAATTCTTTTGTACCCTTCCCCAGATCTGTGCCTCGATACAATCCTGTCTCGGAGGTCCACAGACAATTCCTTTGACTTCATGTCTTGGTTTCTGCTCTGACATGCCCTGTCAACAGTGGGACCTTATATAGACAGGTGTGTGCCTTTCCAAATCATGTCCAATCAGTTGAATTTACTACAGGTGGACTCCAATCAAGATGTAGAAACATCTGAAGGATGATCGGTGGAAACAGGATGAACCTGAGCTCAATTTGAGTGTCATAGCAAAGGGTGTGAATACTTATGTACATGCAATATTTCAGTTTTTTATTTTGAATACATTTGCAAAAATTTCTACAAAACCTTTTTCACTTTGTCCTTATGGGGTATTGTGTGTAGATTGATGAGGAAAAAAGGAGTGTGTGTGTGTGTGTGTGTGTGTGTGTTGGTTATATGTGTTCTTGTAGTTCTTGTAGTTTGGATGTGTTGTTGTCTTTGTGTTGCACTGTTGTGGTCTGGGGGAAACGATGCTTCATTTCATTTCATGTGTGCAGGTGCATGGAATGAAATGACAAATACATGTTCATGATTGCTGATTGGTAATAGATAATATAAGACACTGGCGGATCTTAATTGAGCACAGTGACCATTAACTATAAGGAGTGGAAATATTACCCGTACATTTGTTAAAAGATCCACAGTCTACTGTGTAGAAGCATCAGCATGTGTTTGTGTGCATGGCCTGGCTGTAGGAGGCCAGGGTGGATGCTGTTGTGCATGGTCTGGCTGTAGGAGGCCAGGGTGGATTTTGGTGTGCATGGTCTGGCGGTAGGAGGCCAGGGTGGATGTTGGTGTGCATGGCCCGGCTGTAGGAGGCCAGGGCGGCTGTTGGTGTGCATGGTCTGGCTGTAGGAGGCCAGGGTGGATGTTGGTGTGCATGGTCTGGCTGTAGGAGGCCAGGGTGGATGTTGGTGTGCATGGCCTGGCTGTAGGAGGCCAGGGCGGCTGTTGGTGTGCATGGTCTGGCTGTAGGAGGCCAGGGTGGATGTTGGTGTGCATGGTCTGGCTGTAGGAGGCCAGGGTGGCTGTTGGTGTGCATGGCCTGGCTGTAGGAGGCCAGGGTGGATGTTGGTGTGCATGGTCTGGCTGTAGGAGGCCAGGGTGGCTGTTGGTGTGCATGGTCTGGCTGTAGGAGGCCAGGGTGGATGTTGGTGTGCATGGTCTGGCTGTAGGAGGCCAGGGTGGATGTTGGTGTGCATGGCCTGGCTGTAGGAGGCCAGGGTGGATGTTGGTGTGCATGGCCTGGCTGTAGGAGGCCAGGGTGGATGTTGGTGTGCATGGCCTGGCTGTAGGAGGCCAGGGTGGATGTTGGTGTGCATGGCCTGGCTGTAGGAGGCCAGGGTGGATGTTAATGTGTATGGCCTGGCTGTAGGAGGCCAGGGTGGATGTTAATGTGCATGGCCTGGCTGCAGGAGGCCAGGGTGGATGTTAATGTGTATGGTCTGGCTGTAGAAGGCCAGGGTGGATGTTGGTGTGCATGGCCTGGCTGTAGGAGGCCAGGGTGGATGTTGGTGTGCATGGCCTGGCTGTAGGAGGCCAGGGTGGATGCTGTTGTGCATGGCCTGGCTGTAGGAGGCCAGGGTGGATGTTAATGTGCATGGCCTGGCTGCAGGAGGCCAGGGTGGATGTTAATGTGTATGGTCTGGCTGCAGGAGGCCAGGGTGGATGTTAATGTGTATGGTCTGGCTGTAGGAGGCCAGGGTGGATGTTAATGTGTATGGTCTGGCTGTAGAAGGCCAGGGTGGATGTTAATGTGTATGGTCTGGCTGTAGAAGGCCAGGGTGGATGTTAATGTGCATGGCCTGGCTGTAGGAGGCCAGGGTGGATGTTGGTGTGCATGGTCTGGCTGTAGGAGGCCAGGGTGGATGTTAATGTGTATGGTCTGGCTGTAGGAGGCCAGGGTGGATGTTAATGTGTATGGTCTGGCTGTAGAAGGCCAGGGTGGATGTTAATGTGTATGGTCTGGCTGTAGAAGGCCAGGGTGGATGTTGTTGTGCATGGCCTGGCTGTAGGAGGCCAGGGTGGATGTTGTTGTGCATGGCCTGGCTGTAGGAGGCCAGGGTGGATGTTGTTGTGCATGGCCTGGCTGTAGGAGGCCAGGGTGGATGTTGTTGTGCATGGCCTGGCTGTAGGAGGCCAGGGTGGATGTTGGTGTGCATGGTCTGGCTGTAGGAGGCCAGGGTGGATGTTGGTGTGCATGGTCTGGCTGTAGGAGGCCAGGGCAGCTGTTGATGTGCATGGCCTGGCTGTAGGAGGCCAGGGTGGATGTTAATGTGCATGGCCTGGCTGTAGGAGGCCAGGGTGGATGAGGTGAGGAGGTCCAGCAGGTCTGTGTGGCCTCTCATCTCAGCAGCTCTGAGCAGCGGTGGAGGCAGGGGGGTATGACGGGGAGGACACATCCACTTGACTCTGGAGAAGCAATCAGACTCTAAGGAGTTTAATGCACTGCCTTGGGTCTGAGCCACAGCAATTGAGTTTGATAGCCGTGTCATTATGAGAGGAGGGCTTCTGGAGGTCTACAGCGGCCAGGGATTAGACGAGGAGAGAGGGACGAAAAAAAAAGGAGTACAGAAGTGGAGAAGAGCTAGTGAGGGGGGTTGGCAGTGCCTCGCCACATTGGACCTGGGCCCTTCCTCACCTCCTCCACTGCCTCTCATCATCACACTTCCGCTCCCCCTCGCTGATTTCCCTCCATACAAGTGCTGCAGACTGGAGGTCAGTGCTTGGTACTACGACACTTCTGTGACGGCACGTGAGGACTTGGTGTCTTGATTCTGCACAGATGTTTTCAGTTTGCTGCCATGCAGGAAAAGAACATCTATCATCTGTGCCAACCTGACCACCTTTACTGTTCTCCCTCTCTTCTTAGTACGCAGCCTCCCCCTTTTTACTCTCTACTATAAAAATCATAAAAATAACAATGACGATATTATATAATATATAACGATAATATATATAATGATATATCTTCTATATAATGATATATATTATATATATTATATATAGTGATGTATATGATATATATGATATAATAGTATATATGTATAATGATGACATGTATAATAATGATAATATATGGTATATATTATACATCATGATATATACACTACCGTTCAAAAGTTTGGGGTCACATTGAAATGTCCATATTTTTGAAGGGAAAGCACTGTACTTTTCAATGAAGATAACTTTAAACTAGTCTTAACTTTAAAGAAATACACTCTATACATTGCTAATGTGGTAAATGACTATTCTAGCTGCAAATGTCTGGTTTTTGGTGCAATATCTACATAGGTGTATAGAGGCCCATTTCAAGCAACTATCACTCCAGTGTTCTAATGGTACAATGTGTTTGCTCATTGGCTCAGAAGGCTAATTGATGATTAGAAAACCCTTGTGCAATCATGTTCACACATCTGAAAACAGTTTAGCTCGTTACAGAAGCTACAAAACTGACCTTCCTTTGAGCAGATTGAGTTTCTGGAGCATCACATTTGTGGGGTCAATTAAACGCTCCAAATGGCCAGAAAAAGAGAACTTTCATCTGAAACTCGACAGTCTATTCTTGTTCTTAGAAATGAAGGCTATTCCATGCGAGAAATTGCTAAGAAATTGAAGATTTCCTACACCGGTGTGTACTACTCCCTTCAGAGGACAGCACAAACAGGCTCTAACCAGAGTAGAAAAAGAAGTGGGAGGCCGCGTTGCACAACTGAGCAAGAAGATAAGTACATTAGAGTCTCTAGTTTGAGAAACAGACGCCTCACAGGTCCCCAACTGGCATCTTCATTAAATAGTACCCGCAAAACACCAGTGTCAACATCTACAGTGAAGAGGCGGCTTTTGGGATTCTGGGCTTCAGGGCAGAGTGGCAAAGAAAAAGCCATATCTGAGACTGACCAATAAAAGAAAAAGATTAAGATGGGCAAAAGAACACAGACATTGGACAGAGGAAGACTGGAAAAAAGTGTTGTGGACGGATGAATCCAAGTTTGAGGTGTTTGGATCACAAAGAAGAACGTTTGTGAGACGCAGAACAAATGAAAAGATGCTGGAAGAATGCCTGACGCCATCTGTTAAGCATGGTGGAGGTAATGTGATGGTCTGGGGTTGCTTTGGTGCTGGTAAGGTGGGAGATTTGTACAGGGTAAAAGGGATTCTGAATAAGGAAGGCTATCACTCCATTTTGCAACGCCATGCCATACCCAGTGGACAGCGCTTGATTGGAGCCAATTTCATCCTACAACAGGACAATGACCCTAAACACACCTCCAAATTGTGCAAGAACTATTTAGAGCAGAAGCAGGCAGCTGGTATTCTATCGGTAATGGAGTGGCCAGCGCAGTCACCAGATCTGAACCCCATTGAGCTGTTGTGGGAGCAGCTTGACCGTATGGTACGCAAGAAGTGCCCATCCAACCAATCCAACTTGTGGGAGCTGCTTCTGGAAGCGTGGGGTGCAATTTCTCCAGATTACCTCAACAAATTAACAGCTAGAATGCCAAAGGTCTGCAATGCTGTAATTGCTGCAAATGGAGGATTCTTTGACGAAAGCAAAGTTTGATGTAAAAAAAATCTTATTTCAAATACAAATCATTATTTCTAACCTTGTCAATGTCTTGACTCTATTTTCTATTCATTTCACAACATATGGTGGTGAATAAGTGTGACTTTTCATGGAAAACACAAAATTGTTTGGGTGATCCCAAACTTTTGAACGGTAGTGTATATATCATGATAATATACATATGATATATATATATATATATATATATATATATATATATATATATATATATATATATATATATAAGATGGTGGCGCGAATTCACATTTGCGGCGGCCTCACCCAGTTCCGTCCATGCAGTGTGTTTGTCCACGTGTGCGTCTAAGTTGTGTCTTGGTTTGATGGCTGGGAGAGCTGGTGCTGGATCAGCTGGCAGAGCTTGGTCTGCTGCACTGTGGGCCCAGGGACCACGGCCTTGCCCGGAGCTGCTCCCGAGGAGGTAACACCGAGGGCGGTCTGACAGGACGCGGAAGCGGGGCAGGCTAAGCTAACTGCTAGCTCATGCAGACCGGGGGTTCCGATGACACCGAGGGCGGTCTGGCGGCGGCCTCTCCCGGCGTTGACTGGTGTTTTTGATGTCGTCGTGAGGAGTGCGGGGAGGTGGGTCGAGGGTGTCTGGCTGGGAGGGCTTGGTCCGCTTCGTCCGGTGGGCCCGGGGACCACGGCCCCTGCCCGGAGCTGCGCCCGAGGAGGAAACTCGGAGGGCAGTCTGACAGGACGCGGAAGCGGGGCAGGCTAGGCTAACTGCTAGCCCATGCAGACTTGCGGTTCCGACAGTCATCCTGGCTGGCATTTGTTCCCTTGGACAGTGATGTTTTTGTTTAGTTTGGTATTTATTTCTTTATCTATTTATTTATTTATTTGTCTATGTATTTATTTTGTCGTGTGGCTATACATGTTAGATGGATATCTTTGTTAGTTTGGATATGTGTGTTCTTGTAGTTTTGGGGTGTGTTGTTGTCTTTTGTGTTGTACTGCTGTGGGCTGTGGGGTAAACGGCATTTAGTTTCATTTCAAGTACACAAGTGCATGAAGTGACATGACAAATAGTGTCCTGATTCCTTGCTGAGCATGACCGTAATAACAAACTTCACTATATTGCAGTTTTAGACATGAAGTGCTGCTCAGAGTGCCTTACTCCAGAAAGACACACTGAAGACAAAGAGAACTAGGATATAGAATAGAAATATGCTAGTTCTAGATATAGTATATAGAATAGAACTAGGATATAGAATAGAAATATGCTAGTTCTAGATATAATGTATAGAATAGAACTAGGATATAGAATAGAAATATACTAGTTCTAGATATAATGTATAGAATAGAACTAGGATATAGAATAGAAATATGCTAGATCTAGATATAGTGTATAGAATAGAACTAGAATATAGAATAGAAATATGCTAGTTCTAGATATAGTATATAGAATAGAACTAGGATATCGAATAGAAATATACTTGTTCTAGATATAATGTGTAGAATAGAACTAGGATATAGAATAGAAATATATTAGTTCTAGTTATAATGTACAGAATAGAACTAGGATATGGAATAGAAATATGCCAGTTCTAGATATCGTATATAGAATAGAACTAGGATATAGAATATAAATATACTAGTTCTAGATGCAATGTATAGAATAGAACTGGTATATAGAATAGAAATATACTAGTTCTAGATATAGTGTATAGAATAGAACTGGTATATAGAATAGAAATATACTAGTTCTAGATATACTATATGGAAAAAGAACGTATATAGAATAGAAATATACTAGTTCTAGATATAGTGTATAGAATAGAACTGGTATATAGAATAGAAATATACTGGTTCTAGATATAGTGTATAGAATAGAACTGGTATATAGAATAGAAATATACTGGTTCTAGATATAGTATATAGAATAGAAATATACTAGTTTTAGATATGGTATATAGAAAAGAACTGGTATATAGAATAGAAATATACTAGTTCTAGCTATAGTATATAGACTAGAACTGGTATTTAGAGTAGAACAAATGAAAAGAGACATTAAATCATCACAAGCAGAAAAAAGAGCAGAAAGTGCTAAAAAGTTCACGAGTGGAGCACAAATGGTACAAATGAAAAGAAAACGGCACTTGCGTCAGACTGGACCTGTTGTGTGATGATTGTCTTTACTGCTCTAACATTTATTGTGTTGAGGGAGGCCCTCCTTCCAGGCTGCAACCCCACCTATCATCCCCACCTATCATCCACCTTCACACTGTGGAATGAGATGTTCACCCTCTGATGAGACCTGACTCCATGACTTCAACTTCTGCGCGTTTGTGTGCGCGTGTGTGCGCGTGTGCGTGTGTGTATTGGGGCAAGCAAAACAGAAAGTAGTCAGCCTGTGATGGCAGATGCTCAGGTAGGAGTTGTCAGCAGCGGGAGCCTGGTGGAGCAGATCCAGGTCCATGGCTTTGATTGTCCCAGCTGCGGCTGCGCCATGTGCCCCGGCGCGGCTTTGATTAGCGCCGCCATGAAAATGTATGCTGCACTCTCAAAGAAAACTGGGGGAGTAGCTACCTGTCAAGGAAACTCACAAACAAGGCTAGTAAGTGCACGGGGAACTGTATATTTTAAAGCCTAATATTCGTTTCATTTCGTTGCAGGGGCATTCCAAATCCCTGCTGATACCCCCCCCCCCACACACACACACACCCCAACCTTTCAATGGGTCCCTAGATGCATTGGAGGTTGTACAAAGCCCCTCCCCAACCCTCAAACCCCCAAACACCACACAACCACCCCTCCCACACCCAACCCCCAAACATCCCCACGCACAGCCCCACACCCACCCAGCCCCGAAGGAGAGTTATGGGACGGGCTGCACAACAAAGGGTCTCCGCCAGATGCTGTGAATACCAAAAAACCTCCACCCGTCACCCCCACCCCCTCCCTCCCTCCCTCCCACACAACACACAAACATAAATATATAAATTAATCAGAGCGCAGGTAAATAAATAAATAATGTATACGAGTAGCTAATTAAATGTGTTTATTCCTGTTATCATATGCTGCCCTCATTTCCACCACTTGAAGCCATGAATCATTAAGTGGCTGCTAAATTGGTCTCTGGGGCCGCGGCGGTGGCAGGGGGCGGTCAGCGCCTGTCTGGCAGCAGGCAGGTGTGCGGCGGACGGACGGATGGCCTGTGCTCCCGGAGCCCCTCGGACAGCGGAGCATGACAGAGGGGAGGCGGCCTCCTGCTGGGAGGTGAGCGGCCAGAGGAGAGGCGGCAGCGGAGCGGCTGACAAGACCCCCGTCATGGGGCCGGCGCCCGCTTTGATTAATGAGGGCATTTGAAAGACAATTAGTGGGAGCAGATTTGCTTTCAACTACCTTATCAATCAGGACACTTTCAGCTCGGAGTACAGCGCCGCTCCACGGCGGACTGAGTGTGGCTGTAGGAGGGAACGGGGGGGGGGCTGCCAGTCAGACAAGGTGTAGGAGGAGGGGGTCCATAAAACCAGAAGCCTCTGAGGGGCCGTTATCACAACCAGAACGCCACTCTGCTGAACCTGTGGTTGCCAAGTCTCCACAGTCACACTCACACTCTGTTTTAGCACTCAGGCTGTTAGCATGACAGCTACTCAGCTACTGCTTCTCTCAACAGCCGCTGGCCAAGTACCCGCGGGACTAGAACATAGACGCGTAGCTAGAACATAGACGCGTAACTAGAACATAGACGAGTAACTAGAACATAGACGAGTAACTACAACATAGACGCGTAGCTAGAACATAGACGCGTAACTACAACATAGACGCGTAACTAGAACATAGACGAGTAACTACAACATAGACGCGTAACTACAACATAGACGAGTAACTACAACATAGACGCGTAACTAGAACATAGACGTGTAACTAGAACATAGAGGCGTAGCTAGAACATAGGCACGTAGCTAGAACATAGATGCATAACTAGAACATATAAGCATAACTAGAACATAGACGCGTAACTAGAACATAGACGCATAGCTAGAACATAGACGAGTAACTACAACATAGACGCGTAACTACAACATAGACGAGTAACTACAACATAGACGCGTAACTAGAACATAGACGAGTAACTAGAACATAGACGTGTAACTAGAACATAGAGGCATAGCTAGAACATAGGCACGTAGCTAGAACATAGATGCATAACTAGAACATATAAGCATAACTAGAACATAGACGCGTAACTAGAACATAGACGCGTAACTAGAACATAGACGCGTAGCTAGAACATAGACGCGTAACTAGAACATAGACGCGTAACTAGAACATAGACGAGTAACTAGAACATAGACGAGTAACTAGAACATAGACGAGTAACTACAACATAGACGCGTAGCTCGAACATAGACGCATAGCTAGAACATAGACGCGAAACTAGAACATAGACACGTAACTACAACATAGACACGTAACTACAACATAGACGCATAACTAGAACATAGATGTGTAACTAGAACATAGACGCGTAACTACAACATAGATGCGTAGCTAGAACATAGACGCGTAACTAGAACATAGACACGTAACTACAACATAGACGCGTAGCTAGAACATAGACGCGTAACTAGAACATAGACGCGTAACTAGAACATAGACGTGTAACTAGAACATAGACGCGTAACTACAACATAGACGCGTAGCTAGAACATAGACGCGTAACTAGAACATAGACACATAGACGCGTAACTAGAACATAGACACGTCACTACAACATAGACGCGTAGCTAGAACATAGACGCGTAGCTAGAACATAGACACGTAGCTAGAACATAGACGCGTAACTAGAACATGGACGCGTAGCTAGAACATAGACACGTAGCTAGAACATAGACGTGTAACTTGAACATAGAGGCGTAACTACAACATAGACGCGTAGCTACAACATAGACGCGTAACTACAACATAGACGCGTAACTAGAACATAGACGAGTAACTACAACATAGACGCGTAACTAGAACATAGACGAGTAACTAGAACATAGACGAGTAACTAGAACATAGACGTGTAACTAGAACATAGAGGCGTAACTACAACATAGATGCGTAGCTACAACATAGACGAGTAACTACAACATAGACGCGTAACTAGAACATAGACGAGTAACTAGAACATAGACGAGTAACTAGAACATAGACGTGTAACTAGAACATAAAGGCATAGCTAGAACATAGGCACGTAGCTAGAACATAGATGCA
This sequence comes from Lampris incognitus, assembly GCF_029633865.1. Taxonomy (NCBI): domain Eukaryota; kingdom Metazoa; phylum Chordata; class Actinopteri; order Lampriformes; family Lampridae; genus Lampris; species Lampris incognitus. The sequence continues at coordinate 69,747,585 of NC_079214.1, forward strand.
TAACTAGAACATATAAGCATAACTAGAACATAGACGCGTAACTAGAACATAGACGCATAGCTAGAACATAGACGCGTAACTACAACATAGACGAGTAACTAGAACATAGACGAGTAACTAGAACATAGACGAGTAACTACAACATGGACGCGTAGCTCGAACATAGACGCATAGCTAGAACATAGACGCGTAACTAGAACATAGACGCATAGCTAGAACATAGACGAGTAACTACAACATAGACGCGTAACTACAACATAGACGAGTAACTACAACATAGACGCGTAACTAGAACATAGACGAGTAACTAGAACATAGACGTGTAACTAGAACATAGAGGCATAGCTAGAACATAGGCACGTAGCTAGAACATAGATGCATAACTAGAACATATAAGCATAACTAGAACATAGACGCGTAACTAGAACATAGACGCATAGCTAGAACATAGACGCGTAACTAGAACATAGACGCGTAACTAGAACATAGACGAGTAACTAGAACATAGACGAGTAACTAGAACATAGACGAGTAACTACAACATAGACGCGTAGCTCGAACATAGACGCATAGCTAGAACATAGACGCGAAACTAGAACATAGACACGTAACTACAACATAGACACGTAACTACAACATAGACGCATAACTAGAACATAGACGTGTAACTAGAACATAGACGCGTAACTACAACATAGATGCGTAGCTAGAACATAGACGCGTAACTAGAACATAGACACGTAACTACAACATAGACGCGTAGCTAGAACATAGACGCGTAACTAGAACATAGACGCGTAACTAGAACATAGACGTGTAACTAGAACATAGACGCGTAACTACAACATAGACGCGTAGCTAGAACATAGACGCGTAACTAGAACATAGACACATAGACGCGTAACTAGAACATAGACACGTCACTACAACATAGACGCGTAGCTAGAACATAGACGCGTAGCTAGAACATAGACACGTAGCTAGAACATAGACGCGTAACTAGAACATGGACGCGTAGCTAGAACATAGACGCGTAGCTAGAACATAGACGTGTAACTTGAACATAGAGGCGTAACTACAACATAGATGCGTAGCTACAACATAGACGCGTAACTACAACATAGACGCGTAACTAGAACATAGACGAGTAACTACAACATAGACGCGTAACTAGAACATAGACGAGTAACTAGAACATAGACGAGTAACTAGAACATAGACGTGTAACTAGAACATAGAGGCGTAACTACAACATAGATGCGTAGCTACAACATAGACGAGTAACTACAACATAGACGCGTAACTAGAACATAGACGAGTAACTAGAACATAGACGAGTAACTAGAACATAGACGTGTAACTAGAACATAGAGGCATAGCTAGAACATAGGCACGTAGCTAGAACATAGATGCATAACTAGAACATATAAGCATAACTAGAACATAGACGCGTAACTAGAACATAGACGCATAGCTAGAACATAGACGCGTAACTAGAACATAGACGAATAACTAGAACATAGACGAGTAACTAGAACATAGACGAGTAACTACAACATAGACGCGTAGCTCGAACATAGACGCATAGCTAGAACATAGACGCGTAGCTAGAACATAGACACGTAGCTAGAACATAGACACGTAGCTAGAACATAGACGCGTAACTAGAACATAGACGCGTAGCTAGAACATAGACGCGTGGCTAGAACACCAGCAGGTGCAGTGTCGCCGTTCACGCTGTAAAGCTTTTATGTGAGCAGTTCACACGTTTTGCAGCAGCGTTAAGAAACAGCTGCATGCTCATATATGTGTATTTGTGTGTATTTATGTGTGTATTTGTGTGTATTTGTGTGTATTTATATGTGTATATTCACATGTAATCATGAGCAGAAATGATTTTCAGCCAACATAAAGTTGGCGAACTCTTCAGTGTGATGCAAATCAGCCTACAAGGAAAGAGACAACTGCGATTCACCTAATCTGCTTTCAGTCAGGCGGGCCGGAGAGCTGCTGTAATAATGAGCAGCACAGGAAGAGGCCAGGTCTTATCCAGGTGTCAGCCATTTTAAACCCGGCAGCTTTAAACCCGGCAGCTTTAAACCCGGCAGCTTTAAACCCAGATTTAAACCCAGCTATAAACCCGGCAGCTATAAACCCAGATTTAAACCCAGCTTTAAACCCAGCTATAAACCCAGATTTAAACCCAGCTTTAAACCCAGCTATAAACCCAGATTTAAACCCAGCTTTAAACCCAGCTTTAAACCCAGCTATAAACCCAGATTTAAACCCGGCTATAAACCCATCTTTAAACCCAGCTATAAACCCATCTTTAAACCCGGCTATAAACCCAGCTTTAAACCCAGCTATGAACCCAGATTTAAACCCAGCTTTAAACCCAGCTTTAAACCCAGATTTAAACCCAGCTTTAAACCCAGCTTTAAACCCAGCTATAAACCCAGATTTAAACCCAGCTTTAAACCCAGCTTTAAACCCAGCTATAAACCCATCTTTAAACCCGGCTGTAAACCCGGCTTTAAACCCGGCTATAAACCCATCTTTAAACCCAGCTATAAACCCATCTTTAAACCCAGCTATAAACCCAGCTTTAAACCCAGCTATAAACCCAGATTTAAACCCAGCTTTAAACCCGGCTTTAAACCCGGCTATAAACCCATCTTTAAACCCAGCTTTAAACCCGGCTTTAAACCCGGCTATAAACCCATCTTTAAACCCAGCTATAAACCCATCTTTAAACCCGGCTATAAACCCATCTTTAAACCCAGCTTTAAACCCGGCTATAAACCCATCTTTAAACCCAGCTATAAACCCATCTTTAAACCCGGCTATAAACCCATCTTTAAACCCAGCTTTAAACCCTGCTATAAACCCATCTTTAAACCCATCTTTAAACCCAGCTATAAACCCATCTTTAAACCCAGCTATAAACCCATCTTTAAACCCAGCTTTAAACCCAGCTTTAAACCCAGCTATAAACCCAGATTTAAACCCAGCTTTAAACCCAGCTTTAAACCCGGCTATAAACCCATCTTTAAACCCAGCTATAAACCCATCTTTAAACCCAGCTTTAAACCCGGCTTTAAACCCGGCTATAAACCCATCTTTAAACCCAGCTATAAACCCATCTTTAAACCCGGCTATAAACCCATCTTTAAACCCAGCTTTAAACCCAGCTTTAAACCCGGCTATAAACCCATCTTTAAACCCGGCTATAAACCCATCTTTAAACCCAGCTTTAAACCCAGCTATAAACCCATCTTTAAACCCAGCTATAAACCCATCTTTAAACCCGGCTATAAACCCGGCTTTAAACCCGGCTATAAACCCAGCTTTTAACCCAGCTATAAACCCAGATTTAAACCCAGCTTTAAACCCAGCTTTAAACCCAGATTTAAACCCAGCTTTAAACCCAGCTATAAACCCAGCTTTAAACCCGGCTATAAAACCATCTTTAAACCCAGCTATAAACCCATCTTTAAACCCATCTTTAAACCCAGCTATAAACCCAATTTTAAACCCGGCTATAAACCCATCTTTAAACCCGGCTATAAACCCATCTTTAAACCCAGCTATAAACCCAGATTTAAACCCAGCTTTAAACCCAGCTTTAAACCCAGCTATAAACCCAGATTTAAACCCGGCTATAAACCCATCTTTAAACCCAGCTATAAACCCATCTTTAAACCCGACTATAAACCCAGCTTTAAACCCAGCTATAAACCCAGATTTAAACCCAGCTTTAAACCCAGCTATAAACCCAGCTTTAAACCCAGCTTTAAACCCGGCTATAAACCCATCTTTAAACCCAGCTATAAACCCATCTTTAAACCCGGCTATAAACCCATCTTTAAACCCAGCTTTAAACCCAGCTTTAAACCCAGCTATAAACCCATCTTTAAACCCAGCTATAAACCCATCTTTAAACCCATCTTTAAACCCAGCTATAAACCCGGCAGCTATAAACCCAGATTTAAACCCAGCTTTAAACCCAGCTATAAACCCAGATTTAAACCCAGCTTTAAACCCAGCTTTAAACCCAGCTATAAACCCAGATTTAAACCCAGCTTTAAACCCAGCTATAAACCCAGCTTTAAACCCGGCTATAAACCCATCTTTAAACCCAGCTATAAACCCATCTTTAAACCCGGCTATAAACCCATCTTTAAACCCAGCTTTAAACCCAGCTTTAAACCCAGCTATAAACCCATCTTTAAACCCATCTTTAAACCCATCTTTAAACCCATCTTTAAACCCAGCTATAAACCCGGAAGCTATAAACCCAGATTTAAACCCAGCTTTAAACCCAGCTATAAACCCAGATTTAAACCCAGCTTTAAACCCAGCTTTAAACCCAGCTATAAACCCAGATTTAAACCCAGCTTTAAACCCAGCTTTAAACCCAGCTATAAACCCAGATTTAAACCCGGCTATAAACCCATCTTTAAACCCAGCTATAAACCCATCTTTAAACCCGACTATAAACCCAGCTATAAACCCAGCTATAAACCCAGATTTAAACCCAGCTTTAAACCCAGCTATAAACCCAGCTTTAAACCCAGCTTTAAACCCGGCTATAAACCCATCTTTAAACCCAGCTATAAACCCATCTTTAAACACGGCTATAAACCCATCTTTAAACCCAGCTTTAAACCCAGCTTTAAACCCAGCTATAAACCCATCTTTAAACCCAGCTATAAACCCATCTTTAAACCCGGCTATAAACCCGGCTTTAAACCCGGCTATAAACCCATCTTTAAACCCAGCTATAAACCCATCTTTAAACCCGGCTATAAACCCAGCTATAAACCCAGATTTAAACCCAGCTTTAAACCCAGCTATAAACCCAGATTTAAACCCGGCTATAAACCCATCTTTAAACCCAGCTATAAACCCAGCTTTAAGACCAGATTTAAACCTAGCTGTAAACCCAGTTTAAACAGGCCTCCAGACCACCTCCTCACCTACTCCCACTGCCACCCACTACCATTACAACCATTATGCTAACCCATGCAGACGCTCCTCCAAACAATTAGGGCAGCTAAACGGTAATGTCTAGGTGGAGAGCTGAAAGCCAGGCCTCGTTACAGGGTTGGATCATAGCGGACCTACGGGGCTTGACTTGACTTACATTTGACAGATTTCTTTTTGCACAGCAATAATTTCAAATTGTCAATTCAAATAGTAATAATTTCAAATTAGAGAAATGTGTTACATTTTATTTGACAAAGTTAATCGCAAGGAAAAATCCCTCAGTATTATAGAAGACTTGACTGTGAAAGTCTCCCAGGTAGGTCTTGGCGGAGGCTGCATGTCTCCACGGTACATTTCAGCAGCTTCTTTTAACAACTGCCTGCTGAAAGTGTCGCCATTCAACACCTGTTTATTTCTGAGCTCATGGCCGCACAAAGGAGCCCTCTCCAAATCTACATATCCAGACTTGACCTTCCTGCTGAAGCGCTGCCTCACTGTCCATGTCCTGTCTCACTGTACATGTCCTGCACTATCTCACTGTACATGTCCTGTCTCACTGACCATGTCCTGTCTCACTGACCATGTCCTGCACTGTCTCACTGACCATGTCCTGCACTGTCTCACTGTACATGTCCTGCACTGTCTCACTGACCATGTCCTGCACTGTCTCACTGTACATGTCCTGCACTGTCTCACTGACCATGTCCTGCACTGTCTCACTGACCATGTCCTGCACTGTCTCACTGTACATGTCCTGCACTGTCTCACTGACCATGTCCTGCACTGTCTCACTGACCATGTCCTGCACTGTCTCACTGACCATGTCCTGCACTGTCTCACTGTCCATGTCCTGTCTCACTGTACATGTCCTGTACTGTCTCACTGTACATGTCCTGTCTCACTGACCATGTCCTGCACTGTCTCACTGTACATGTCCTGCACTGTCTCACTGACCATGTCCTGCACTGTCTCACTGACCATGTCCTGCACTGTCTCACTGTACATGTCCTGTCTCACTGACCATGTCCTGCACTGTCTCACTGTACATGTCCTGCACTGTCTCACTGACCATGTCCTGCACTGTCTCACTGTACATGTCCTGTACTGTCTCACTGACCATGTCCTGTCTCACTGTACATGTCCTGTACTGTCTCACTGTACATGTCCTGTCTCACTGTACATGTCCTGCCTCACTGTACATGTCCTGCACTGTCTCACTGTACATGTCCTGTACTGTCTCACTAGACATGTTCGGTACTGTCTCACTGTACATGAACCCCCTTCTCACACGCTTACACCTGTCAGATCATATGAAGCAGTGGGGATGTGATGGACATCTGCCAGTGTGGTTGAAAGAGGGACAGAAGTGGTTTCATGAAGCTGGAAACCAGCAAGTAAAGAAGTGTCCCTATTGATCCTCTTGCCTGTAATTAAACAAGGGCACCAGGCGAGAAGAAGCTAACAATGCTGGGTACAGAGAACCCAGGGACAAAAATCAATAAGTTCCCATCATGATGGGTCTTCTTAGTCGTGCTCTTCTCCCGGGGTTACCATGTCTGGAGAGCAAGAAGGCAACAGAGGAATATGTCCACCTCCTCTTGATTTCCCAATATCGTTTATAATGCGGTCAAACTGTGAATATGGCTGAAATGCGTTTAATCCACAAACAGCCGCTGAATGGCGCTGAGAGGAACGGGCACTAGCAGCTAGATGGCGGACTGCTCCTGGCCGAGGGCTTATCCTTCATTAGCATGAGTGGTAGCCCAGCCGCACAACGGGGAGGGAGGCCTTTTACGCTCTGGCTTACCAACACAGGGCGATGCCATGCTGTTTGGCATCCCCAGCAGTCGTCTATAAAGGACATGCACAAAGTGGACGTGTGTACGAGCCTGTCCTCCACCAAAACACCACCCCGTAGGTCGTTTGTACAAGCAGCTTATTACCACGACCTATAGTGACGTTTTAAGCTGCTTCCTCGCGGAGGAAGTGTAATGTCACATAGCGGTTATAACGTCCACGCTAGCTAGCTGACTTTCTAACTTGTGGCTGACGTTAAGTTAGCCCTTATGACGTCATTCATAGCTAAACATACCGCCAATAGCAATCTTAGTTACTATACTAGACGGCCAAACAACACAAAAACACACTGCCTACATATCCTATTGTTCTCACGTTGTTTTAAAACCCACAATGCACAGAGGCGGAGAGTATCTGTGGCATACCTCCTGCCGCCGGTAGGGGCGCTAAGTTAGGAAACGCTCCTGTGGGTCGCGTCAGAAGACGAACGACCTGTGTGGTCGTATGGGTTGGAGGACTTGGTGTGTTTTCTACGCGTTTGGTGCGTCTAACACGTGAGGACTGGATGTGGTGTGAGATCAGCAATGGACACATTAATGATTTAAATGACGTCACAACGCACCCCCCCCACCCCCCAATATTTATGGAAGAAACCGAAATTAATTAGCGTTTGAATTTAAACCAAACATGGAGAAGTGACCCTGTGTTGAGGGGCAAGACGGGGTCCACGTGTGACTGTGTGTGGTACCGGGGTCCACGTGTGACTGTGTGGTACCGGGGTCCACGTGTGACTGTGTGGTACCGGGGTCCACGTGTGACTGTGTGTGGCCGGGCATGGACGCCGTCCAGTTCTCTGTGCAGTCCCTCCTTGTTCCAGCTTGGCTGCAGATTAGGATGCTGCCTGCTGCCTGCTGCCTGCTGCCTGCTGCCTGCTGCCTGCTGCCTGCTGCCTGCTGCCCTCCATTTCCTATGAGCTGTTTTATTTCACGGGGAATTTGCTTCCTGCATGCTGTAATTGCTATGTAGGCACCTCCTGATGTGGGCATTACAATTTTTAACACAATCTTTTACGCAGGTGAGAATATGCATATATTGCCCTTTCAGCGCCACATTATTTGATTGTTATTCTCAATTATTCATCATAAAGTGTGTGGAACAAAGTGAAGTATTGTGGTTAATGTTATTAGCCGGCAACTAGTGTGCAAAGCGTTCCCTCCCTACCCTAACAGCAGGGTGGCAGTACCCCCCCCCCCCCGAAGAAGAGACCCTACGGCATCCCTTTCCCCATGCAGCCTGGCATCAGCCTGCCGGAGGCCGGGCCGGGCTGCAGCGGCCCGCTGTGTGTGCCATACTAATATGTGGCTTTGTTTAACTCGCCAAACGATAACTTGTGTTTCAACGGAGACACGAGCAGATGCATCGCGTCAAGACAAGCAGCCTGCTGTCTTTCTGCAGAGAAACGGTGTCTCTGAGAAGGACTTTGATCCCCGCCGTTAAAGAGCCCATCATCTGTTTCCCCTCCGGCCTGCAGGCCTGCAGAACGGAGGGGCTCTGAGTGAGAGTGTGTGTGTGTGTGTGTGTGTGTGTGTGTGTGTGTGTGTGTGTGTGTGTGTGTGTCCAGTAAGTAAGACAGGACTGTGCATGTGTACACTATGAAGTTAAGTAAATGCCGGGCAGAATAAGAGCTAATCGTGCCTCACAGTAATAAAGGCAAAGTCATTAATTCTGCTTTGTCTCTTTCATTCACATTTTTTGGGGGGGGTGGGGTGGGGGGTTAGCTTACTGCAAATCGCTACTCATTGTGTGTGTTGAGGAGTTCAGACACATGCAGCACTGGGTGGGGGAGAAAACTGCGATCGCTCTTTCTCCAGCGGAGGCCAGAGCCGGGTGGCGTAATGATATTCATTTTCAAACAGGAGAACATTCTAATGGGCAATTAAGATGATCAAGCCTGCCAAGCTACACGTGAAGAACGCCGTCCCGGTGCCAGCGATTACGTGTCCTCCACCCCCGTCCTCCTTCCTCCTTCCTCCTCTGGCCGCGGTTTTGTCTTATGTGTGTGCATAAGGAGCAGGGAGGAGAAGGGGGGAGGCTCCAAAAGCACAATATAATTGAACTTTCCACATTATTTCTCGCTAATATGTGCTGCCACTTGGTCTCATTAGTGGAATGATGTGCTCTCCCGTTCTGGAATGAACTCTTTGCCCGAGTAATTAAGGCTCCTAAAGTTTCCAGTCCTTTGTTTAAAAAATTCGTCCTTGTGCTCTCCATGCCCCATCAGCTGCCTAATTAGCAGGGCCTTTGTGTGATTAAAAATTCTCACAGAGATTCCATTGGATATTTTCCTGTGTTAATGAGTGTTTGTGGACAGCTGGGAACGGGTCCGGGCTCCCTCCTTGCAGGACCTCCTGTGCATTGGGCAGACCTCTGTCAGGGCCCAGGAGTGAGAGCTGTCATTTCCGTAATGGGGATGGAAATTGGTCAAAACCATCCCGGGCACCCGCAGGAATGGAAATGCCTTGAAATATAAATGAGGATGAATATTCATATTTGTTCTACTTGGACAAAAAAAAAAGTGCTGAGTATTAATATACATGTCCATCAGTTGAAGCGGCTCTCGGAACTTGGCGGGCTGTGTCGGCCCATTAATGCAGCCCCTGGCTTCATTTGCTATTATCCTCAGATTCTTTTCTCCCTAAAGTTGGGGTCACCCTCTCCACCGAGAATTGCACATTGGAGGCTTTCCTTTTATAACAACTCCCCCACTTTGTGAGCGCGGAGGAGAGAGAGGGCTCCGGAAGAGCCAGGAAGGCATTTAATGAAGCCCACTCGGAAGTAAGGAAAGCAGGGGTCAAACCCAGACCGAGACAACGAGGCAGGATGTGCGTGCCGTCGGCGGACGGAACAAACCCGGGCGGAACAAGAAGGACGTTGGACGGAAAGGCCCGCAGAGGAAATGGCTGACGGTGGCTCGGCTGCCTGGGACGGGGGCCCTTCAGCCTCGCCGCCCTCACAGAACCCCGACTCGGGGTGCGGTCCGGCCTCCTCCAGCAAAGTGACGTAAAGATCTTTCTGTCATACCGCCACAGGATAACACGTGTATAACTGTATGTTTTCCTCAGTGTTGAAAAATGCCATGAAAAGACCCCCCCCATGCATACCCCACACTCAAGTCTTCTCTATGTAGTCAATATGTAGCCACTTGGCGCCCATCCAGGAAGTCTTAGGATCCCATCGTGTGTCAAATAAAGACACCCAGAATGGTAGCAGAGTCATACTGTAGGTGAACGATTAGTTTTTGATGTTTGTTTTGCATTTCTTTTCCAGAAACACCTTTTGTAAAGTAATGAAGCTTTCTTGGCAGCCTGTTGGAACTAGCTTAGTGTCTGGCACACTGGAGGGTGGAGAAGTCACGGAGCATATTTACATCATCATGCACGCCGCTGTGCTCGTCACATTGCTGTAGCTTGTGACTAACCGTCTTTAGCTGGTCACTGAATATTCTGAATATTCTGACTATTCTGAATATTCTGAATATTCTGACTATTCTGACTATTCTGACTATTCTGAATATTCTGACTATTCTGAATATTCTGACTATTCTGACTATTTTGACTATTCTGAATATTCTGACTATTCTGAATATTTTGAATATTCTGAATATTCTGACTATTCTGACTATTCTGACTTCTGAATATTCTGACTATTCTGACTATTTTGAATATTCTGAATATTCTGACTATTCTGACTATTTTGAATATTCTGAATATTCTGACTATTCTGACTATTCTGACTATTCTGAATATTCTGAATATTCTGACTATTTTGACTATTCTGAATATTCTGACTATTCTGACTATTTTGACTATTCTGAATATTCTGTCTATTCTGACTATTCTGTCTATTCTGAATATTCTGACTATTCTGACTATTTTGAATATTCTGAATATTCTGACTATTCTGAATATTCTGACTATTCTGACTATTTTGAATATTCTGAATATTCTGACTATTCTGACTATTTTGAATATTCTGAATATTCTGACTATTCTGAATATTCTGAAAATTCTGACTATTGACTATTCTGAATATTCTAACTATTCTGAATATTCTGACCGGCTAGTCTGCGGCTGGCTCGCGAGGCCAGGCTCAGCTCAGTCCACTAGTCTGGGAAGGACCCCCTGAGATGTAACCGAGCCGGCCCCAGACTGCGGAACCACTCAGGAAACACATGGGGAGGACTTGGGATGATGACGTATTTGGAAAATGCCAGCGATGACGGTGCTGGGAGAGGGTAGCATCGATGTTGCGATGGGTTGTCGTCAATCACGTGACTTTTCCATCGCCAACGAGCAGCTCCGCCATGTTGGAGGACAGCCGGTGCTTAGCAACCACCGCTTACACTGAAGTTCTCACCGTCGATCCGTGTTTACCAGAACGACGTTTTAAGCGGAAATCGGGCAAACGCGGGGAAATCAAACATGGCGGCTGAGATCCAGTCTTCCAAAAACAGTCTGCAAAATATATTTTACAAACGTTCAGCATCGCGCAGTGACGTCAACACGGTGTCCCCCGTCAGGGGCGGTGTTATGGATCCCACTGCTTTTCTGGGCAAGACACGCCCTGCGTAGCATCCGCGCGCTAGGATTCTAGGAAGACACGCCCCTACTCTGCCTCTGATTCGCTAACCTTACACCTACCTCGGCCCTCACCCGAACCTCAACCAACCCAACCCACGGACGCAACGAGTACTGGCCAATCAGAGGCAGAGTGCCCAGAAAAGCGGTGGGATCCATCATAACGCGTCCCAGGGATTGCAGCCGTGGTCCTCCAACATGGCGGATGTGTTGCCGTCACGTGATGTCTGACGTAATACGATAATAACCCGTAGAACTATATTCTTTTGTTAAATCTCTTTATTTTATTTGGTAAATTTTACATTCACAAATGCAGATGGTCAATAAAAGCCCACATATTGTTCAGTTTAAGATGGAACTTAAGTATTATTTTGAATCTCTGCAAAATGTTACAAACAAAAAGAGCCATTAAGACTGAAAATATACGAGGCCTTGAACATATGTATTTCATTTTCTTTTGGGGGGGTGGGGGGTTTCATTTTCCCCTGCTGTATTGTTTATCATTGTTTTGTTTTCGTTTTTGCTTTTGTGTTTCTGTTCTTTGTAATGTTTTGAATTGGATTTAAATAAAGTTGTATTAAAAAAACAACAACAAAATATTCATCAAAGATATCGATAAAGACAGAACCAACTGTGTGCAGACCCGGACCGAGCCGTGCCGGTAGCGGGGCTGACTGCTAGCGGAGCAGCGTGTTTGGGAACGTTGCGCTCCAGATCTCCATTATAGGAGTTGCTGCTCTGACTGATGAGGCTGATCCAGTCTCCTGCAAAGTCCTCTTGGTCTGCATAACTCGACAACATCCCCAACACAAACAAATTCCCGCTGAGCCTTGCCAGACCACAACGAGCGAGGCGGAATTTGTGGCCTGGCTTTGCGAGGCTAGCTCTGTGATCTCAGTACAAAGTACTTCACACAGTACTTATAATGTGTAAATCAGAACACAACAAGCCAGGACGTGCGGTACCGTGCACGTCACTGTCCTGACCTGCAAGACAAAGCAGCGTGTGTCTTGCCAGTAGCTGACTCCTGTCTGCTGGTGGCACAGGGAATAGCGGCTAACAATGGGGGGAATGAAGGTGGTCTCCATCAGACAGGACAGTCTGCTGAAATCTGAAGGTCCTCAGCAGAAAGTGGAAACAGGTTTTATACACAGGTTTTTCCACCATGTGGCGCGTTTCAGAACAAACCGCCCTGGGGTGGATTTAACAAGGGGCAGGCGGTCACAACAAGAGCACACACCGTGTGGTAGTGACGCGCTCTGATGAGCAAGGCAGCAGAACACCTCTGGTCCATTCTGCAGGTGTTTGAATCCAGTGGGACCTCGTGGCTTGCTGAGTAGCAGCTGAGTGGCTTGATGGAGAAGACGTGTGGGCATGGAGAGGCCTTCATGGTGTCTGTCCATGTGTCCTGTGCTCTGTCTACCATGGACAGAATGAGGAGAGACACCGTGTGTTTGCTGCTCTCACAAGTCCAGAGTAACGTGAATTCAAGTCCATTTCATTTGTATAGCCCAGTATCACAAATGACCAGTTTGCCTCAGGGGGCTTTACAGCAACACAACATCCTGTCCTTTGACCCTCACAGCGGATAAGGAGCACCTCCCTAAAACCCTTTAACAGGAGAAAGCTCGGGGAGCGCAACAGAGGAGCGTCTCTCTCCCAAGACGCACAACGTGCAATGATGTTGTGTTTACACAATCTACACAATACAACACTGAAAGAGGATAACAGGCGTCTGGGCGGCGTGGTGGTCTATTTGGTTCCCTACCAACACGGGGATCGCCGGTTCGAATCCCCGTGTTACCTCCGGCTTGGTCGGGCGTCCCTACAGACACAATTGGCCGTGTCTGCGGGTGGGAAGCCGGATGTGGGTATGTGTCCTGGTCACTGCACTAGCGCCTCCTCTGGTCGGTCGGAGGAGGGACTGGGGGGAATAGCGTGATCCTTCCACGTGCTACGTCCCCCTGGTGAAACTCCTCACTGTCAGGTGAAAAGAAGCAGCCGGTGACTCCACATGTATGGAAGGAGGCATGTGGTAGTCTGCAGCCCTCCCCAGATTGGCAGAGGGGTGGAGCAGAGACCGGGACGGCTCGGAAGAGTGGGGTAATTGGCCAAGTACAATTGGGAGAAAAAGGGGGGAAAGGAACTAGAAAGAGGACAACACAATTATAATGGACTTATAAGATATATGAAGAATATGATGAGGAGGATGCCAAGCAGTGTCCAGATGCCACTGGAACAGCCCAGGACTTGAGCCTGGCAACCACCATCACAATGTAGACCTGACAGGAGGACAGACTACACATGCACACAGGGGAGACTCACATCACACCATTCACACACACAGGACAAGAGAAAGGACAAGACATCAAACAGAGAGAGAGAAAAGTCACGTGAGAGAAGAGAACAGTTTGCAATAGTTAATAATCTATACTCGATAATCTATACTCTATCATCTATACTCTGTCATCTGTACCCTATAATCTATACTCTATCATCTATTCTCTTTCATCTATACTCTGTCATCTATTCTCTTTCATCTGTACTCTGTCATCTATTCTCTTTCATCTGTACTCTGTCATCTATTCTCTTTCATCTATACTCTATCATCTATTCTCTTTCATCTGTACTCTGTCATCTATTCTCTTTCATCTATACTCTGTCATCTATTCTCTTTCATCTATACTCTGTCATCTATTCTCTTTCATCTATACTCTGTCATCTATTCTCTTTCATCTATACTCTGTCATCTATTCTCTTTCATCTATACTCTGTCATCTATTCTCTTTCATCTATACTCTATCATCTATACTCTATCATCTATACCCTATAATCTGTACTCTATCATCTATACTCTATCATCTATACCCTATAATCTGTACTCTATCATCTATACTCTATCATCTATACTCTGTCATCTATTCTCTTTCATCTGTACTCTGTCATCTATTCTCTTTCATCTATACTCTGTCATCTATTCTCTTTCATCTATACTCTGTCATCTATTCTCTTTCATCTATACTCTATCATCTATACTCTATCATCTATACCCTATAATCTGTACTCTATCATCTATACTCTATCATCTATACTCTGTCATCTATACTCTAATCTATACTCGATCATCTATTCTCTATCATCTATTCTCTTTCATCTATACTCTATCATCTATACTCTATCATCTATTCTCTTTCATCTATACTCTAATCTATACTCGATCATCTATTCTCTATCATCTATACTCTAATCTATACTCTATCATCTATACTCTATCATCTATTCTCTTTCATCTATACTCTATCATCTATTCTCTTTCATCTATACCCTACAATCTATTCTCTATAATCTATACTCTATCATCTATACTCTAATCTATACTCTATCATCTATACTCTATCATCTATTCTCTTTCATCTGTACTCTGTCATCTATTCTCTTTCATCTATACTCTATCATCTATACTCTATCATCTATACCCTATAATCTGTACTCTATCATCTATACTCTATCATCTATACTCTGTCATCTATACTCTAATCTATACTCGATCATCTATACTCTATCATCTATTCTCTTTCATCTATACTCTATCATCTATTCTCTTTCATCTATACCCTACAATCTATTCTCTATAATCTATACTCTATCATCTATACCCTATAATCTGTACTCTATCATCTATACTCTATCATCTATTCTCTTTCATCTATACCCTACAATCTATTCTCTATAATCTATACTCTATCATCTATACCCTATAATCTGTACTCTATCATCTATACTCTATCATCTATTCTCTTTCATCTATACCCTACAATATATCCTCTATAATCTATAATCTGTCATCTATACCCTATAATCTGTACTCTATCATCCATACTCTATTATGTCTACTCTGTAATATGGGAAGAGAGGGAAAGTCAAAGCGATAGTAAGGCCTGCACAAGGAGAAACTGTTGAACCTGGGATACTGGGGAAGTTTAATTACAAAGAGAAGCGATGGATAGATTCCTTAAGAGATCATTATAAACACAGACAGGAGTAATGAGCTGCGCAGCTGATTATATTTCTATTTAAAGACCCGGATCTCCAGAGCACGCAGCTAATGACGGGACATCTTACGGAACAATTTACACCTTAAAGGGCACGTTTAGCCTCGGAAATAAGGGACCAATGAAATTCTTCAGGAACAAAAGGATGTGAAAATTAGTTCTTGGCCCCTTTCAGTATGATTTTCATAAGTGGCCCGATTGTTCCAGATTGACCCGCAGTGAAGGTTAAAGAGATTGGTGTGATTATCAAATAATAAATCAGCCAGTGATTATTATTTTTTTGCTGGGCTTGTAGGACACATCTGTCGAGGCTGACTCCGTATTTTGACTAATATTCTGTCTCCTCTGAAATAAGATGTCTCTTCATTGTGATGTTGTTTGGTGCAGAAATACTAAACTCTGAACATGTTTAGGTGTTGGCAACACGGTGGCCCAGTAGTTAGTGTGGTTGCCTCGTAGCAAAAAGGTCCTGGGTTCAAACGCCGGGGTAGTCCAACCTTGGGCCGGGTCATCCCGGGTCGTCCTCTGTGTGGAGTTTGCATGTTCTCCCCGTGTCTGCGTGGGTTTCCTCCCACGGTCCAAAGACATGTAGGTCAGGTGAATCGGCCCTACTACATTGTCCCTAGGTGTGAATGTGTGGGCCCTGTGATGGCCTGGCGGCCCGTCCAGGGTGTCTCCCCGCCTGCCGCCCAATGACTGCTGGGATAGGCTCCAACATCCCGCGACCCTGACTGGGATAAGCGGCTTGGATAATGGATGGATATGTAGGCGTTTGTTTGTTTGTTTGTTTGTTTTTTGGGCCATGGCTGGAGTTTACCTGCATGCCCCCTCGCGGGCATCTTTCTAGACTTAGGAGGTTTCCTCCAGTCCTGACGGGGTTAAATTTCCCTGCACAGACTTTGGGTGATTTGTTTGTTTGTTTTTAATTAAAATCTAATGGGGCTTTCTTAGGGCCTGGCAACTCTGCAGCGCTGCCCACTGATTGGGGGATATTTAATAAGCTGCACAGCCAAAAGTTGTTTCATTAGGTGTGTAAAGGGCCGATAACTCAATAGCCAGCAGCCAAACCTTCCCCCATGTCAGTTTCCTGCTTCTTTAATCTGTTTTTCATTCTGTCTGGCATGCTGTTGCAGGTCAAGGGGCTTCACAAAACAGGAAAATCATTTATCACCATCGGGCCTCCACAGAACCTGGGACCCGGAGTGAACCGGCTGAAGCTGAAGACAGCAGACACCTTGGTTCGACCGCAAAGCACTGTTGACCTTACTCCTCGTATGTGTTGTGTGTGTGTGTGTGTGTCTGTGTGTGCGTTTCGCACAGGGTGATGTGATGTGTCTAGTGCAGTAGTCAGTAGTGCAGTACTTAGAGGAAAGATGCATGCTTGCTTACAGCTTGCTGCTGCTGGCTGGCCCTTGTGGCGAACAAGGAAGCAGCCCGGTGCGTAAGCCTTCCCCCGCCAGTACAGAGCCTCTCCTTGGCCAAGACCTCTGCCAGGCCTCCTCATGGCCACACATGGTAACTGGGTGCCTCGCGGCCTCAGGCCAACTTGGTAGGGGATCTCTTAGCTGCAGTGGTCCACAGAGGCTGTTCATGAGCAACCACTGCCCCACTGCCTTGTGGGAAGTATATTGAGGCAAAGGCAAAAGGAGCACACCTAGAAAAAAGCAACGTGTTTGGCAGCACACATTAGGCGGTTCTGGAGTTTCTGGCAGCCTCCTGCAGTCATGATGGGTGGCTGGTCATCCTGGGTATAAGCCCTTGCCAACAGGACCAACCTGCCGTAGCAAAGACAGCGCTACTGAGGACTGTGCACCCCCTGTGGCACTCTAAAAACGTCCTTGCGTAAGTCTCCACCTCTGACCATGGTGCACAATAGCTGGCCTTATATCCGGTTGAAGTGTGGTGGCATTGGGGTGTCTGGTGATGGGAGCAGGGCAGAATTGGCCCGGGAGCTCCTAGTCAGAGCCCTGCACACCAGCGGCATGGGGTATATGGTCGCTAGCAGCTGGGATTGAGTGGCAGCTGCTTTCGGAAGACCCCATGTGACTGGGCAGCCCTATTTCGGGACCACACTGCTCACCCCAATCGGTTCTGTGCATAACTGTAGTCCACTGACTTCCAGTTTCTACTGCAGTGGGCATTCCAGTTTCCTGTTTGTTGGCGTGTGCTGTTGACAATGGCATATTTTTCACGATGCCTGCAAGATTTACCATGGATAAATGTCAACCACATGCACACACCTGTCCACACACTTTCACCTGCCCCTAGCAGCAGACGGGGGGAAAGTTTCAAGTTGTACATATCAAGTTACGTCCACAATTATGAGGATGAGTACACACCGATTTTTAGAGTAAACCGTATAAAGACATTATTACAGTAGTCGAGTCGAATGAAGATAAATGCATGGACAAGTTTTGTTTTTCAAATCCTGCTGCGACATAAATCCTTTAATTGTTGATATTTTCTTCAGGTGACAGTAGGCTGACTTTGTAATTATCTTCATGTGGCTATCTAAATTCAAGTCTGAGTCCATGACTACACCAAGATTTCTGGCTTGGTTGGTGGTTTTAACATTACCGATTGTAGCTGAGCGCTTGCTTTGGATTGTTCTTCATTGACTCCTAAGTCAATTACATCAATTTTATCTTTGTTTAATTGCAGACAATTTTGAGACATCCAATCGTTGATTTGTTCAATGAACTTTGCTCAGTGCTTGTAGGAGATTATAGTCCCCTGGTGATATAGTTATGTAAATCTGTGTCATCTGCATAATTATGGTAACATATTTTGTTGTTTTTCATAATCTGAACAAGTGGGAGTATATATATATATATATATATATATATATATATATGTGTGTGTGTGTGTGTGTGTGTGTGTGTGTGTGTGTGTGTGTGTGTTAAACAGAAGCAGCCCCAGAATGGAGCCTTGGGGAACTCCACAAGTTATTTTTGTACGCTCAGGTTTGTCTTTATGCATGCTCAATATTCCAGGTAAGAAAATCATGGATGGATGAATCCGTTCATCTGAATACAATGTTTATTGACAGATGGGTTTTATCACTCATCTAAGTGACCTCTTCAGTCGAAACTGACTGAAGTTCTTTGATATGCTAGGATTTGTAATTACCGATAGACACGAAGTAGTCCTTGTCCTTTACGTAGGATTCAAACCAGTTTAGTGCTGTGCCAGAAAGCCCCACTGAGTTTCCCAGTCGGTCTAGTAATATACTGTAGACAACTGTGTCAAATGCAGCACTGAGATTCATTAGTACCTGGACTGAGATTCTGTCACTATCTGTGTTTAAGCAGATGTCATTAAATACCTTAACAAGAGCAGTCTCAGTGCTGTGGTGTGGTCAAAATCTTGACTGGAAGACATCAAAACTGTTGTTTAGTGCCAAAACGTTGTTCAGCTGCTGGAAAACAGCTTTCTCAATTATTTTACTTAGAAACTTGAGGTTTGATACCAGCCTATAATTGTTCAATAGGGAATTGTCTAGATTATTATTTCTTTTTAAGAGTGGCTTGATGATTGCAGTTTTCATGGCCTGTGGGGAGAGGCCTGAGAGAAGAGACATGTTGACAATTTGTAGAGGGTTTGAGGCCATGCAATTAAATATTTTTCAGAAAGCCTGTTGGCAGAATATCAAGGCAACTGGAGGAGGATTTCAGATGTTGTATAATGTCCTCCAAGTTTTTATGGTTAATAGGATCACATTTTGTCGTGCGATTTGAATTGACTTTAGGTGGATGCAGGGGCAACACATGCCTTGTACCTGTCATTGAAGAAGGAGGCAAATTTATTGCAGGCCCTGGCAGATAGAAATTCAGAGGTTATTGCCACATGAGGGTTTGTTAGCTTGTCGACAGCAGCAAACAAGGCACGTACATTATTATTGGTTTCTGGCAATGATGTCAGAGAAGTAGGACTGCCTTGCACTTTTCCGTTTCAAACTATAAATGCACAGTCTCTCTTTATCGATGTCGTAACGAACAGTAAGATTTGTTTCTCACCAGCTGCGTTCAGCTGTAAGACACCTTTTTCTGTTGTGACCAGCACGGCGCTTTTCGTACCACTGACCACCTTCAATTTGGTGGGTGCAATGGAATCGATTTCATCTGTAATTTCAAAATTAAATTTTTCTACAAGACAAAAAAGTTTGCTACAAAAGTAAGGCGATTTTGGCGTTAAACAAATATTAATCATCCTAAGGTCTTTGTATATTTTGAACGTTTGATAACTCGGTTGCTTCACAGCAACAGGTCCTGGGTTCGAGCCCCGGGGTAGTCCAACCTTGGGGGTCGTCCTGGGTCGTCCTCTGTGTGGAGTTTGCATGTTCTCCCCGTGTCTGTGTGGGTTTCCTCCGGGGGCTCCGGTTTCCTCCCACAGTCCAAAGACACGTAGGACAGGTGACTCTGCCATACTGAATTGTCCCTAAGTGTGAATGTGTGTATCTGTGTGGGGGGGGGGGGGGGTCGGCCTGGGGGCCTGTCCAGGGTGTCTACCCGCCAGTGACTGCTGGGATAGGCTCCAGCATCCCCGCGACCCTGAGAGCAGGATAAGCGGTTTGGATGATGGATGGATGGATGGATGGATGGATGAATGTTTCTACAAGCTCACTGACTTAGACCCGAGAGAGGGTGGGTGTGGAAGAGAAAGCCTGAATAAACATTTCACCGGCGCTTTCAATGACATATATACACTACCGTTCAAAAGTTTGGGATCACCCAAACAATTTCGTGTTTTCCATGAAAAGTCACACTTATTCACCACCATATGTTGTGAAATGAATAGAAAATAGAGTCAAGACATTGACAAGGTTAGAAATAATGATTTGTATTTGAAATAAGATTTTTTTTACATCAAACTTTGCTTTCGTCAAAGAATCCTCCATTTGCAGCAATTACAGCATTGCAGACCTTTGGCATTCTAGCTGTTAATTTGTTGAGGTAATCTGGAGAAATTGCACCCCACGCTTCCAGAAGCAGCTCCCACAAGTTGGATTGGTTGGATGGGCACTTCTTTGAGCAGATTTGAGTTTCTGGAGCATCACATTTGTGGGGTCAATTAAACGCTCAAAATGGCCAGAAAAAGAGAACTTTCATCTGAGACTCGACAGTCTATTCTTGTTCTTAGAAATGAAGGCTATTCCATGCGAGAAATTGCTAAGAAATTGAAGATTTCCTACACCGGTGTGTACTACTCCCTTCAGAGGACAGCACAAACAGGCTCTAAGAGGTACTATTTAATGAAGATGCCAGTTGGGGACCTGTGAGGCGTCTGTTTCTCAAACTAGAGACTCTAATGTACTTATCTTCTTGCTCAGTTGTGCAACGCGGCCTCCCACTTCTTTTTCTACTCTGGTTAGAGCCTGTTTGTGCTGTCCTCTGAAGGGAGTAGTACACACCGGTGTAGGAAATCTTCAATTTCTTAGCAATTTCTCGCATGGAATAGCCTTCATTTCTAAGAACAAGAATAGACTGTCGAGTTTCAGATGAAAGTTCTCTTTTTCTGGCCATTTTGAGCGTTTAATTGACCCCACAAATGTGATGCTCCAGAAACTCAATCTGCTCAAAGAAGTGCCCATCCAACCAATCCAACTTGTGGGAGCTGCTTCTGGAAGCGTGGGGTGCAATTTCTCCAGATTACCTCAACAAATTAACAGCTAGAATGCCAAAGGTCTGCAATGCTGTAATTGCTGCAAATGGAGGATTCTTTGACGAAAGCAAAGTTTGATGTAAAAAAAATCTTATTTCAAATACAAATCATTATTTCTAACCTTGTCAATGTCTTGACTCTATTTTCTATTCATTTCACAACATATGGTGGTGAATAAGTGTGACTTTTCATGGAAAACACGAAATTGTTTGGGTGATCCCAAACTTTTGAACGGTAGTGTATATATGGTGATTACCTCTGTTTGAACATTTGTGTGTAGGGAGATAGTACTCTCAAAGGGGGAAAAAAAACAGCAATGATCAGAGGGAGCGACGGTAGTCACCACAACCTTAGAAATGTTCAGATCCGTGGAGATAATGAAGTCCAGAGTGTGGCCCTGGTTGTGTGTGGGCTCCGTCACATGCTGAGTCAGTCCATAGTCATCAACAACACATGACAGTTCGTTAGTTCCTCTGTCCTGGGGGTTGTTAGCATGGATGTTTAAGTCACCAGCAGCAACTACATTGTCAAATTCAGTACAGGTTATAGGCAGCGGTTCAGTTAAGTCATCAAAAACATTTGCATTATATTTAGATGACCAGTAGATATTTAGGAATATAACTCGAGACGAGGACTTCAACCGAAGAGCCACATATTCAAAAGAAGCAAAATTTCCATAAGGGATCTTCTTGTATTGGAGCTAATCATTTAACATTATGGCAACTCCCCCTCCTTTCTTATGCTGTCTGGTTTTGCCCACAAAACTGAAGTTGGCAGGGGCTGACTCAATAAGAACGGTTGCGCTGTTGTCTTGGTCTAACCAAGTTTCAGTTAAAACAGAAAACTGAGATTGTGCTTGATGATAAAAGCATTGATTAAAACTGTTTTCCTACCAAAGACCTGATGTTAGTGTGTTAAGAGTTTTACCCGCCCAACATTTTGCGACAGGTCATGGCTGCTGGTGTACAACTGGAGTCAGATCAGATAAAGTGCATGTGGTCTCTGAATACATGTAGTTCTTCCTGAAGCTGGTCAAACCAGGAATTTCAGACCTGGGAGTTGCTCCTCACTGTCTAAGGTGGGCTGTATCAGCAGCAGTGGGTCCAGACCCAGTAAGCAGAGGGAGACATGAGCTGAAGGGGGGGGGTAATGATGAGTCAAGCCCTGCCACAAATCTTCTGAAGAGTTCACAATGTTAGGCTTGCAGGCCATAGTTTGGGAAAGCCTCCTAGACGAACATGGGAAGTTCAGCTGCGTGCAGATCCAACGGCTCATTCAGTTTACATGGATGGCCCGTGATGTACATCTGCAGCTTTGCCAAAACCTGAACACAGCAAAATATGGCGGACTGGCACATCTTCGTTTGCTCATAATTATCACTTGAATGCTCTGCTAGTAGGCAAATGCCAGACCAGACAACCTAGCAGGTACAAGTCTGGCTTCTTCCAGTTCTGGTGGGGATAGATTTACTGTAACTTCAAAACGGAGTGTCCAGGAATTAATCGCTTCCTCGCCCTCTCAGGTTACCGGGGCTGGGAATGCCAGGTGTGGCTGTGTCGGTGCTGGTTGTAGCAGCAGTTGTTGTTGATGTTGTTCTTGTGGCTGTTCAGCCTGTTGCTCGGGTCTGGATGTTGTCGTTAACTTGTTTAAGAGTACAGCATCCGCAGGTCTCTACTCAGAAGCCATGTGGAAAAGCCAGATGAAAGATGTGACACAGGAGGCGAAAGCGTTCGTAATCCCTAACACCCTTGCCACCAGTAGACACTGGTCAGTGTTATTAAAGAAGCGACATGTCGTTTCCCACAGCAGTGAAACACAAAAGACATGACACATATCCAAAACGCCCCAAAAACAGCACCACCAAAAACATACAAAAACAGACGGAACAAAGCAAAAAAACAAAAGCGGTTAACACCCAGTCCAAAAATGTCACTGTCCAGAGAACGAACGCCAGCCACCATGACTGTCGGAACTGCCGGTCTGCATGGGCTAGCAGTTAGCTTAGCCTGCCCCACTTCCGCATCCTGCCAGACCGTCCTAAGTGTTTCTTCTTCGGGCACAGCTACAAGCACAAGCAGGGCCGTAATCCCTGGGCCCACTGGACACAGCACGCCAGGCTCCCCCAGCTGATCCAACGTAAGCTCTCCCAGCCAGACACCCTCGACACACCTCCCCGCACTCCACACGATAACACCAAAACCGCCACAGTCAATGCCTGGTGAGGCCACCGCCAGGCTGACCTCGGTGTTATCAGAGCTGCCGGTCTTCATGGGCCAGAAGCTATCTCAGCCTGCCCTGCTTCCGCATCCTGTCAGACCGTCCCCGGTGTTACCTCCTCGGTCGTAGCTCCAGGCAGGGCCGTGGTCCCTGGGCCCACAAGAATGCAGCAGACCAAGCTGTCCCAGCCGATCCAGCGCCAGCTCTCCCAGCCGTCAAACGAAGACAAATCTTAAACGCAGACGTGGACAAAGACACTGCATGGGCGGTACTGGGTGAGGCCGCCACAGACGTGAGTTTGCACCGCCATCTTCCCAAACTGGTACTGGGTGAGGCCCATGGATGTATTATAGTAGAACTGGATACCGGATCTAAAAATGGTGCCTGTTCATTCCTATGAGAATTGCTCGCCTGGCGCATATGCCGAAAAAGTTTCTGGCTTCCGGGTTACTTCCAGGTACATGGGGCACACTGAATATGCACAGTAGTGCTACTCCCATCATGCCTCTGGGCTATGAGAAGGCTCGTACACAGCCGTGCCGTCATGCAGAAAAAAATACAAAATAAAAGATTTTTCTGGGCTTTGGAATTTAAAAAAAAAAGATTAAAACCCCATGGTTCAAAAATATACAATACAAAGAGTAATAATTGACCATGATTATAGCTGCAGGTGTCCTGTCAACAGTTTTACAGGCGTCTCTTTTACAATGGTGGTTTATGGGGGGAAATGCTTTTTGGGCCGCAGGGGATTTTTCGCTGCAATACCGCGAGTGACCACTGGAAAAAATGGCTGCTGAGCGGCGGCGCCGTATCCAATTCTGCTACAATACATCCATGGTGAGGCCGTTACAAACGTGAATTCGCGCCGCCATCTTCCCACACCGGAAGCGGAAAGAAACAATAAGCTTTACAACCAAAAGTGTGAACATCAGTGTAACCGGTTATTTTCTTGCCCGGTGCGGGATTCGATACGGGGTGTACTGCACCACAAGGCGGCATCACTAACCGCTTGGCTAAAGGGTCAGACCCATTAACTAGGGGCTAACGTGTCTTATTAGTAATTTACAGTCGTCACCCTCCCCGGAAGCGCGCCCTCGCGCTTTGTTCTTCCCGCGCTCCGAAGAGACTTCTGAGGATCTGCACATTTCCGGATCCCACCGCTGCCACCAATGTAACCGGTTGTTTTCTTGCCCGGTGCGGGATTCGGTACGGGGTGTACTGCATCACAAGGCGACGTCACTAACCGCTCGGCTAAAGGGTCAGACCCGTTAGCTTGGGACTAACGTGTCTTATTAGTAGTTTACACTAGCACCTTTTTCTAACAGTGGAAATAAACAATTTCTCCGCTGCAGTGCGCTACATGCACTAGGCTATGTGACGTAGTTCCGCTTCGAAATAGTACTGCAGTACGTTTCCGCTGCCTTTGTTTACATCGCGCCGGCGCTGAGCTAGCTGGCTAGCATGACAGTGTGCTCATCACCGTGAGTCTACCCAGACAAAAGTCCAAGACCGAGCATTTTCAAAAACAACAAAATCAATACTCGCAGAATTGCTGTGTCCCACTTTGTTCGGCTAGCTCCAAGTTTAACGGCACACTGAGTTTCCATGGCTTTCCAGTCCATCCTGACCTGGGAAGACAGGGGCTGGTAAACATACGCCGGGATCATTTCACCATCACGCCTCACACTCAGGTCTGTAGCAGACACGTCTCCCCTGATGGTCGAGGAAGGCTTGTTAAAGGTGCTGCGCCGACGCTGGTTGAATGGCGTGGCTATAGTGTTGAGACACCAGGGACGGCGCAGTGTGTGGGGGAGCAAAACGGCCCGTTGATCCGGTCCCTCCTGAGGAGCAACACGATAGCACAAGGGACCACGACCGCTGCTCTGTCCCTGAACCGTCTGCACTGGACATGTCCTTGTCATCTGTAGAAGACAAAGAAATTGAAGACCTGAGAAAGGAGTTGCGTGTCCAGCGAGAGTTTGGCTTACTGCGGTTTGCAGGCTCCGACGCCGACATCCGGTTCTGTACCAGGTAACTTGAGTGTAGCCTAATGTTCGTTTACTTTGGTCACTGGGAACCCTGAACCTGTGCTGCCTCCACTAGTTACGCTGTGTGCCCGCTGTTTCTATATTGTAGCGAATTCGGGGGACAACGCAACCACAGGTTGTGCCGCGGCCGGGAAGCGAACCCGTATCGCCCGCACCGCAGGAGACATCGCTACCCGCTCGACTAAAGGGTCAGACCCGCCAGCCAGCGGCCAGCGTGTCTTCTTATCCATGCACGTTACACTATATTTAACGATGATGCATCGGTGGTTAAAATAGTCTACACATACAAACAGCCTATCCGAATGCTGACTTGGGCAACATACGAGATGACAGGATACGTCTTACAATTAACATGATTTCGGTGACTGTACATCGTTTTATTGCGTGTTAATTAATGGCCTGATGTATGTCTTTTGTGAACAGATGTGCAAGCTATGACCACCTGATGGCGTTCTGGTTTTTGATTGAGCCTTCCATTTAGCTATCAAATGGTAACATTACGTTAGCTAACGTTAGCTAGCTAGACGACAGCTTTAATAATGCTAGGTAGCGTTCGCTAGATACCTACTACTACTACTGTAATGTCCGTAGACGCCTTGTCTTACTGACATAAGAATAATTCAAGAACGAGCCGACTTCGTAGGTTCTTAACTGTGTAGCTTTTACTAGCGTTCATCCGACATACAACCTTCATAACATGCGCTTCTAACTTCCTGTATACGTCACCCGCACTGCACGTACACCCGTGAGTAGGTCAAGTTAAACACGTGACCTTTCATTCATTACATCTCCCCCTCTAAGATGATTTTCTAACCTGTATATCACCCCCCTTTTCACAAAAAATAAAAAATCCCCCCACAATACACAAGTCCATACGCCTCACAAATCCAGCCGGATTGCAGGCTTGCTCACCCTGCCAGAGCGAGTAACATATGGTGTGGAAGTTGGCATTTCTGCTGCTCGGGACTCATCCATGTTTCCACTCTCCCCTGGAGTGACATGGTCAGGATCCCTGCTGACAGAGGTGAGTGTTTTGGGTGTAGCCAACAGGTGGCGCCTGTTCCTTCTGTAATGTTCACCTTGAGCTGTCTCCACTATGTAGGATCTGGGAGTGGAGCTCTGACTGTGAACAACTGCTGGCATTGTCCATGTTTTCTGTCCATCAGGTTTGGTGAGTACTGCGTCACCTGAGTTCAGTGGGTGCAGTGTCCGCACGCCGTTCCTGCGGTTGTAGTAGAAAGCCTGCCTCGATTTGGCTGCGGCGTCAGCGGTTTTGATCAGTTCCTCTTTAGGCCAGGCCGGTTTCAGGTTATGCTGCAATGTGGGTAAGGTGGTTCTGAGTCTCCTACCCATGAGCAATTCCGCTGGACTGGCTCCAGTGGAAGAAGAGGGTGTAGCTCTGTATGTCAACAGGGCGAGGAGAGGGTCTTCCTGCCTTAATATGCTTTTGGCTATCTGAACAGCCCTCTCTGCCTGTCCATTACTCTGGGGGTAGTGTGGGCTTGAAGTCACATGGATGAAATCATAATCCTCACTGAACCTCCTCATCTCTTCTGAAACTAGCTGTGGCCCATTATCGCTAACTACAATTTCAGGGATACCAAAACGTGCAAATGTAGCCTTCAGCCTAGCTACAACCTGACTGCTAGTAGTTGTTGGTAGATTTAGGATCTCCAAAAACCTGGAATAATAGTCAGACACTATCAAGTAGTTTTGCTTTTTGTACTCACACAGGTCTATGCCAACTTTCTGCCATGGTCTGGATGGAAGCTCACTTGACATTAAAGGCTCTTTTCTCTGTGTGTTCTTGTGTTCTCTGCAGAATTGACATTGCTGTATCTTTGTTGTAATGTGCTCTGTCATTTTGGGCCACCACACTGACTGGCTAGCTCTCTCTCTGCACTTAACTATCCCCTGGTGCCCGTCGTGTATTCTGTCTAAGATCACCTCCCTCATCTCTGTGGGAATGACGATACGACTGCCTCTGATGACTAAACCATCTACCTCAGATAACTCCCCTCTCACCTGATAAAAGTCTCTGACTGTCTCCGGCACTTTATCGACATACTCAGGCCAGCCGTGTCTGATGAAGCCCAACACTGTCTGGAGCTGCAGATCCCCATCCGTGCTCTGTTTTATCTCCTGCATCCTTTGAGGTGTGGCAGGCACCTGGCACACGATGGCATCAATGTGCGCTGCAACATCATCATGAGAAGCACCATCTCCGTAGCACTGCTCTGGGCCTCTGGAGAGTGCATCAGCCACAGCTAAAGTTTTGCCTGGTGCGTATTCAGCCACTGCATTGAAACGCATCAGCCTCATTAACAGTCTCTGGCACCTAATGGGCACATTATCCAAGTCTTTGCTGTTCATGAGAGGCACTAGTGGTTTATGATCGGTGACAAGTCTGAAATTGTCAAGCCCAAACAAGTACTTCTCGAACCTTTCACATGCCCAGACGCTGGCTAAGCACTCTTTCTCGATCTGTGCGTACCTTGTCTCTGCGTCACTCAGCCGTCGGGAGCAGTAGGCCACGGGCTTCCAGTGTTCCCCGTGCTGCTGGAGCAGAACGCCTCCCAGCCCGTAGCTGCTGGCATCTGCTGACACCACCGTAGCCTTAGTGACGTCATAAAAGGTGAGTACCGGGGCGGTGGCGAGTGCTGCTTTAAGGTCTTGGAATGCTGTGTTCTGTGCAGGTCCCCACAGCCACTCTGTCGTTGCTTTAAGCAGTCCATAAAGCGGCTGACCTACAGTGGACAGCTCTGGGACGTATTTTGCCAAATAGTTCACCATCCCGAGGAACCTCTTGAGTTCCGTCACGTTCTGGGGCTGAGGAAAGTTCTCTATTCCGGCCACTTTGTCCGGGTCAGGTCTGATGCCTGCCTCGTTGATGATATGACCAAGGAAGCGGACTTGTTTCTGTTTGAACTTGCATTTCGCTTGGTTCAGTTTGAGACCTGCTGTTTCAATGACCCCCAGCGCCTCTGCTAGGCGCCGGTCATGGATTTCCTCAGTCTCTCCATGTATAAGGATGTCATCCATGTACACCTCTGTGCCCTCTAGCCCGGTCAGAGTTTCCGCCATCTTTCTCTGGAAAATCTCTGGAGCACTCGTTATACCAAATGGAAGGCGGCAGAAAGCATACCTCCCAAATGGGGTGATGAAAGTGGTGAGCCCCCTGCTGTCTTCATGCAAGGGGATCTGGTAAAACCCACTTGCTGCATCCAACGTTGTGAAGAACTTTGACCCTGCGAGCCTTGGCATTATTTCCTCCATAGTGGGCAGCACGTATTTCTCACGTTTCACCGCTCGATTCAGCCTCCTGAGGTCAGCGCAGCAGCGAACCTCTTTCTTGTTCGGTTTCAGCACCGGCACCATAGCGGCGCACCATTCTGTGGGCTGAGTCACTTTTTCAATAATGCCCTCATTTTCCATGCGCTGCAGTTCTTTCTTAACCAGTGGTACAAGTGGCAGCGGTATCCGTCTGGCTGTATGCACCGCGTATGGCTGGGCACCCTCCACCAGAGCTATCTTCACTGGGTCTGTTTTCAGCAGTCCACTTGAACCGAAAACTCCACTGACCTCATTCATCCGCTTCACTAGACCCATCTCCACTGCCTCTGGACGACTCAGCAGACAGCTGCCTCTCCCCTTGATCACATACACTGGAAAGGAGTATTGTTTCTCCTTGTAGTTGGTTGTGGCTTGAAACTGTCCTATGCAGCTGATGTTTCCACCTGGGCTTATGAAGCATGTGTCAGGAGGTCCCAGTTTTATGTTTGGCTTCAGCTTTTTAAATGTCCCTTGGTTGATAACAGTAGCGTCAGCCCCCGTGTCAATTTTAAAGGTTATTGGTACATCACTTATTGTTAAACTAACAGTCCAATCTTCCTGACTGCTCTCTTTGCCAACTTCTCCCAGAAAGTACAGCTGTTTAACCTCTTCAGTGACTTCTCTCACCGCTTTAGAGTGACATACACGCTCCCAATGTCCCTTTTTATGACACTTGTTGCACTTACTGTTCGTTGCAGGACACTTCCGCTCATCGGTGTGCTGCGTCTTGCCGCACCTCCCGCATTCATCTACTTTGTTGGTTGCCGGACTGCCGCCACCATGACGCTGTCCGCCCTTTTTGTTTTGGCGTTCGTCCCGCCATCGGACAACATTGACGTTAGCCAGCAGGGCCTCTGGTTGGTTAGCTTGGAGGCTGAGCTGCTTTGTTATTGCCTCCGCCTGGCGCACTTGTTCAATGACTTTCACCAGAGTAAGGTCCGCTGTGAGCTGGAACTGACGGGAGAGCACCTTATCTTTTATGCCCACTACCAGACGATCTCTGATATGTTCATCCCTCTTGTCCCCAAACTCACAGTGTTCAGACAGCTCATACAATGTCCGGATGTACATCTCCGCTGTCTCTCCTGGCTGCTGGCTACGTTGATAGAAGCACGCCCTCTCATGTATGATGTTACGGCGGGGAATAAAGTAGCCGTCGAACTTTTTCAGTACGATATCATAGTCCACTTTATCACCCTCCGCCGCGAAGTCAAACGAGCTGAATATCTTTTCAGCCTCGCTGCCCATTGCATAAATCAGCGAACTCACTTGAATCTCCCCGTCGTCTTTATCCAGCTTTGTCGCGAGCCTGAAGCGCGAAAACCTTTGTTTCCACTCCGGCCATTCAACGGGGCAGTCAAACTTGAATTCACTCGGCGGATTAAACTTCGGCATGACCGCTCGTGTTCCGATACACAGACTATTCTGACACCATGTAATGTCCGTAGACGCCTTGTCTTACTGACATAAGAATAATTCAAGAACGAGCCGACTTCGTAGGTTCTTAACTGTGTAGCTTTTACTAGCGTTCATCCGACATACAACCTTCATAACATGCGCTTCTAACTTCCTGTATACGTCACCCGCACTGCACGTACACCCGTGAGTAGGTCAAGTTAAACACGTGACCTTTCATTCATTACAACTACTGTTAGTGTTGTGCAGCGCAACGGAACAGTGGCTAACAGCCTGCCACGGCTAATATATATTAACACTGGTTGAGAATATATGTTACAGCGCTGTTGTAGCGAGAGAATTAACAACTGATAAAGCACAAAGCATTAACCATCGGTAGACCGGAAACACACAAGCAGTATTGGGTAGAATGCGGACATGGTTGTGCAGAGAGCGCATTGCCTCCGAAAAACAACCTCGTTTCCGAAACACTCCAGGGCTTTTGGTTGTGTGCATGTATACGATGATAGTTGGGGTTTTTTTTGTTGTTGCTGGAATCCTTTTTTAAGGCGTCATGGCTTTAGGGTAAGTGCTGGCACCACCCAACTGGTTCCCCTGGTAAAGATACTAAGTGCACCATCTTGCGAAGGACACATCTGGGGTGGTGTCAGAGGTTATTATGAAGCTTTATTGCCTCTTCTTTTCATTTGCTGTGTGCTGACATAGAATGCAAAACATGCACACTGACTGAGTTGTTAAAACCTTCATCATACGTAGACTATGAAAACAGCTGTCTGCTTTATGTATACTGTGTCAACACTTATTGTGTCACCTGCTGTGTGCTAGACTGTGTGCTACGCCAAGTCCAGTTGCACTCGGTTCAATTCCTTTGGATAACCATGACCTGGATGAATGAGAACATTCCCAGACTGTGCGCTAGATTGTTGTGTGCTACATTGTGTGCTAGATGCTAGATCCTGCGCTACATTGTGTGCTAGATTGTGTACTACACTGTGTGCTAGATGCTAGCTCGTGTGTACCAGATTTTGTGTGAGATTGTGTGCTACATTGCTTGGTCATGCTGTGGTGGTAGTGTACTGGACAAACACCAAAAAGAAAATGATTTAAAGCAGAAACCCAATCAGAGCTCCAGTCCTCTTTTCGTCCACCTGAAGAAACCTGCCTGGCCAACTGTCTCCAGGCACCGTTTTTCATCCTGAGTAGATATCAGACTGTTTCATTTGCTATCAGAGATCTGTGCCACAGTGATGTTTCCCACCTCCATCTCGCCGTCCCTCCGTCAGAGAGGACTTGTGAAGCCCACCTCCCTCCGTCAGAGAGGACTTGTGAAGCCCACCTCCCTCCGTCAGAGAGGACTTGTGAAGAAGCCCTTAATAAGGCCACAAGTATGCATTTAGGTGTTGAACTTGGTCAAACCCACTAATCCTTGTAGATTGAGTCCGCCCACTGATTTAGATCGCCATTATGTGTTTCATAAGCGTCCCAGTCTGAGCTGTTCTGTTTAAAAAGAAGAGGCGGGTGCAGCAACGGGGGGGCGGGGGGGGGGGAGACAGGAATGGCCCTTTCATTACTGTTCCTCCCTCTTTATGCAGAGTTTAACAGGGCAATGGAGATGTTCTCACTCATCAACTCTGTTATACCTGAGATGAAAGGCTAGTTACACCCTCCGATGATGATGATGATGATGATGATGATGATGACCAGGGCTCCCCTACTCCCTGTCATTTGATAGGCTTTAGGAGCCCGCCGTTAGAACCCTGCAGATATTGTAGCCATCACACCTAATTGAGTAGAGGGGCCGTCAGTGAAACAAAAGGTTTAATAGGGGAGACATTAACCCCGCCTCCGTGTGACCATGTGACCAACACTTTACACGTCGGAATGACGTCATCGCCCAGCTGCAGATCGCCTCGGCTCGAAGTGATTTCTAAACGTGTAAGGCGAATGAGGGAGGGCGGAGAGCCCGTAATGGACGCAGCAGCCGGGAGGAAGAGTCCCTCTCTCCTGCTCTCCGCCCTGCTCCGTCTCCTACGTAATGGACGCAGCAGCCGGGAGGAAGAGTCCCTCTCTCTCCTGCTCTCCGCCCTGCTCCGTCTCCTATGTCGCTCTCTGCGTCAGGGTTGATAAGTTGATGTCTGATGAATGTTATTAATTTCAATGAGCGAGCCAATTAAAAATTAACTTTTATCTAATTGGATAGACATAATTTGCGAGTTCAAACTGAAAATTCTTAATTAATAATGTGCTATATTTAATTTTCTATCTTTTTTTTTTTTTTTTTTGAATAATGGATTTACAGGATTTAAACTTTTTCTTCCCATTGCAGGATGCTG
This sequence comes from Lampris incognitus, assembly GCF_029633865.1. Lineage (NCBI taxonomy): Eukaryota > Metazoa > Chordata > Actinopteri > Lampriformes > Lampridae > Lampris > Lampris incognitus. The sequence continues at coordinate 69,780,068 of NC_079214.1, forward strand.
CTCGGCTCACGGCATCCGGTTTCCCCTCGGGAGGGTGCACACAGCAGTATCCCCCATTCCACCGCCGGACATAAATAACCCCAATACCTACACGTGTGACTAAAGGTCATTAATACTGCAGCTCAAACCACTGAAACCATCTCCTCCGTGTTTCCTGAGGACGGTCACTACTGTAACCTACCACAAGACCCCCTGGCCGACCGCCAGGGGGTCTTGTGGTAGGTTACAGTAGTATTAGATAGATAGATAGATAGATAGATAGATAGATAGATAGATAGATAGATAGATAGATAGATAGATAGATAGATAGATAGATAGATAGATAGATAGATAGATAGATAGATAGATAGATGGACACACACACACACACACACACACACACACACACACACACACACACACACACACACACACACACACACACACCCCAAGTTGTGTGTGTATCAACTGAAGGAGTTTGAAAGTCAAGAGAAGCCAGGTCGTGTCTTTATAATCCACCCCGGGCTTTATATTACAACTTAATTTGACGTTGTAATATTGGAATGTCTCTATAATTGTAAAAGTGTAATAGACTCTAATAGAATTTCATTCTGAACCCTGAATGGTGTACGCCGTCTCTGCTCAATTTGAGTGGAATAATGATTTTTAATGTCCACACACAGCTTCCTGTGACCTTATTCAATCCGGGGGCTGATCAGGAAATATATTGATTCAATTACACAGCTGATGACAAGCGAGCAGCGGAGAGGCAGCAAAAAAAGGTCAGCATATATTTGAAAATGTAAATCTTAACAATGTCTTTTGGGTTTGCTGAAAAAGGCTATTATCAAATGTCATGTGGTTCCAGCGGCGTCCCCTCGCCTCCCGGACCGGCACGAGCCCTGCACGTGGCCCGCCGTCTGCTGGCCGAGCAGCGCCACGCACGCGTCCGGAGCACGTCTTCCATCTTAGCAGCTAGCTGGGGTTACAAAACTAATCGTATTTCTGAACAATGGATGTGTCCCACTTGTCCTTTCGGCGAGTTGTTGGTGACCTCGAGGTAATATGTCGTCACATCCGGCGGTCTGAGTAAATTAGCCCAGCACGCCGGTAACTCCAGCACCCAGCACAGCTCTCGAACCCACCCTCCCCACGTTACATGCACACCACACCCGGCTCCGGTAATTATTTGTTTGGTCATTAAAAACTCATTAAAATTAGATTTTTCATTTACATACCGCTGCGTGTTGCATCATGGATTATTAATTGAAAATAAATAAATGAATGCAATTAGAACAATACGCAGTGTAACATATGCACCGACACAGACGCCCGGCTGGTGCTTCTTGTGACTTGGAGGGAGGCAGACAAGCCGCGGTGTGGAGGAACACTGTGGCCCCGGAACCTTCCGGTAGCAATGGGCAACATCCGGTTAATCATTGCCTGCTGTATTTCCTGTTTTATTTTGAAGTACTCACTTGTCTTGTCATTTCCGTTCCTCCCTCCTGTGTCCTGCACTCCTTCCTGTTTATCCCACTCACCTGTCTACCACTGCCTCATTAACTCCCTTGCGCGTGTGTGTGTGTGTATATATATATATATATATATATATATATATATATATATATATATATATATATATATATATATATATATTGTATTCACACACACGAATTCGGGGGACAACGCAACCACAGGAACTGCCGCGGCCGGGACGCGAACCCGCACCGCAGGAGACATCGCTAACCGCTAGACTAAAGGGTCAGACCCGCAAGCCAGCGGCCAGCGTGTCTTCTTATCCATGCACGTTACTGTATATATATATATATATATATATATATATATGTATATATATATATATATATATATATATATATATATATATATATATATATATATTTCATCATCGCTTTCCAGCATTTTTCCCTAGAGTTAATGTCTGTGGCTTTGCACTTTGCTTGTTCTCTAGTTTGTGGATCTTTCTGCCTACTCCCTGCTTGGACTTGGTGGTTCGATTGGGACTGATGACCTGTTCCGATTCTGATTCTGTGTACGACTGCCTGGCTGTCCAGTGAAGACCTTGTCTAATTGAACTCTGCCTTGTGTCCCGAGTCTTTCTCTGCATCTGAGTCTCTGTTCTACCCAGACACGGTGCACGATGGGCGACCCTCTGAGAGAGTCTACAGCAGAGAGGGGTTGTGCTGGAAGGGCGTGGCTGAACCGCAGGTGATGGGTCAAACCCTAGCATATGGATGCACGCTCAGTGCATGGTCAGGGTTCGAGGTCGTGGCCGGTGTGTTCCAGTCATGGTCAGTGGTGGTGTTATAGGTGAATTCCTGCATGTTAAGTGACCATCTGCAGTTTTCTGTAGTGGACCTAGTAATATTTGCTGTTGAAGTGTAGTGAAGTACATCACAAGACATGATTAAGCCTCCGTCCTTCGGATGAGACGTTAAACCGAGGTCCTGACTCACCGTGGCCTTAAAGACCCCATGGCACTTACCATAAAGAGTAGGGGGTTCCCCGTTGTCCTGGCAACAATCCCAACCTGGCTCTCTCCATCTGACCACCTGATCATCCCCCATGTCACTGGCTCAATGATTCCCCCCTCTCCACCTCCAGCTGATGTGTGGTGAGCGTTCTGGCGCAAAATGGCTGCCGTGCTTGGGTGAAGCATAAATGTAATCCATTGTTAGTATTATTAAGCTACTGCAACCTACAAAAAGACTCACTGGCCGGTTTCACGAGGGTCGGGTCGCCCCCCTTCAGTCCAGCGGTTAGCGACGTCGCCCTGTGGCGCAGTACATCCTGGATCAAGTCCCGCAGCCGGCGGAAATGTGCTCGCTTACACTACGTCCGAATAAAAGAGGTTATAAAGGCAGTTGCAAGGACAAAACTTTCCACTCATATCTTGGGATGTTTGTTTTGACAGAACTTAATTTAACTGTAATTACATCTGTTCTAATTATCTGTTAAGTCCCCTCCTCTTGCATCTGTTTCTGTCGGCGGATGTCTGTCGTGATTCTAAGACTCAGTCTGTACTGACAGGTGAATTCACAAAGAATGGATTGCGGCCGCTGATAGCGCCATGAGTTGCGCATCACTTGCAACCACTATCTGCCCCGTCTCAAGGTGCAATACACAACAGATATTGCGCTAATGATATTACAGTGCAAACACGCCCAGAAAGTGTTGCATCCGAGTGCAATTTGCACTAGTTTTGTGTCTGATTGCAATTATCCATGTGATAATTCAATTCAATTCAATTTATTGTCATTAAAAAACAATGTGCAGGCACATGTTAAAAATGAAATGAGGGCTGTGGCTTCACCAAACAGTGCAAGACAGATACACACAAACACGGTATAAGAAAGCATGAAGTATACATTATGACTTTGCACCAAGAACACAGTAGGCAGGCTCAATGTCATCCATGACGTCACCAAGTATAGCATGACTTGTTAGATAGACCTGGCAACCTGTATCTGCTGCCATGATCACTGGAAAGTCGGGGCATGACACCCCTAATACATGTGTAACCGAGCACATTTCCGCCCGCTGCGGGATTCGATCCGGCTTGTACTGCACCACGAGGCGACATCGCCGACCGCTCGACTGAAGGGGGCCAGTGCGTCTTTTTGTAGGTTCCACGTGCACTCCAGCTGTCTGAACACGCTGATGAGTTCCACTCTTAACTGCGTGCGGCTATTAGCGCTGGGGTTTGTGAGTTGCACCGAGACTGATTTGCTAATTTTGCACCAAATGTATGCATGTTACCTAATTCCGTCGGTCAGTCAGTCGGTCAGTCCGTCAGTCGGTCAGTCAGTCGGTCGGTCAGTCAGTCAGTCGGTCAGTCAGTCGGTCAGTCAGTCGGTCAGTCAGTCAGTCGGTCACTGGCGTTTGTAGGGCTGGCCGGCTGGTCTGGCCTGGCCCAGCCAAAACAGCAAGGCAGGTTTACGGTGGTGCTGACCAGAAGGGATCAGAGTTCCACAGCTGAAATAAAAACACCAACACATTCCCCGAAAGGATAAAACGGTTGAAGACATTTCCCCCTCATGTGCTTTTTATTTCACTGATTAAAATCCTATTCACTGCTGTCACTGCTCGCCTTTGATAAATTGTGAAAAAATTGCCTCCCCCCCTCCCCCTCACTGGCAAATAGCAAAAGCAAGCCGATTAAAAAGGGCAGTTTTTCTTAACCCACAGCCTTGTCTCACATCTGTATGTGTTTTGTGGTGTGCATCATCTTGTGACAGAACTGGAGTAATATTCCCTTCCACTGCTAACAACTATGCATCATCCTCACCCCTGCATTAGAGAGCTGCTGTTAGTGCTTTTAGTCACTTCACATTCCCACCATTTTCAGTTCTAGGGATTGGTAAATGTGCAGCCTCGTTTTTTCGAATCACTTCATTAATTAAATGGGATTGGGAAAGGTTCTGAGCTAATGGATTAGAATGAGGCTGGGCTGGTTCACGACTGTTTACCGGAGGTCACATTTCATTTGCTGCCTATGTCAAGCGACCAGCAGCGGGGGCCTCAGAGGCAATCTAATCAATGTCTGTGTGCCGTAGCCCTCGAATGAATCCATTAAAGTTATGTGGATGCATCCTGCTGGGGGAGAGGGGGGGCAGTCTCCTGATACCTCTGATAGAAATTAGCCATGAATTAGGAGAGAGGCTGGGCTCATTCTGGACGCCGGCCAATGCAGAATTAATAGGCCATCGGAGCCTCTAGTGTGTTAAATCCCATTTGTTCGCCCATGCTTCATGAAAGCGTCTCCTCTGTTGCTGCAGGCTTTGGCATGAGACCCCTGGCATGCCCACCACAAACTTCACTCATTAAATAAAGTTCTCAGAGGAGACATGGCAGGGAGGGCTGGAGAGAACGGCCATGGAATTGCAGTTGAAGGCTGGTGATGTTGGTGGAGTGGGGGGTTCAGGGGGGGGCTGGGCTGTGCCAGGGTGGAGTGATTGCATTTGGGGTTTGGATGAGCTTAGTCTGTGGCCAGGAATTGAGAGCTAAGAGGGCTTTAGCAGGACACTGGGGGACACTAGTCATGTGGGCCTCTTCAGCATCAACTTCATGCGATGACCGCTAATCCAGCAAATTGGTCTTCAGTGTTTTCTGTGTTTAAGTGGTGGGAACCTCTGGAGGAAAAAGAAAGAACTTCTAACGATGCCTGAACCTATCAGAGGGAAAGCTTTTACCTTGGAAATGGCACAAGCATTTGTGACACACAAACGTTATTCGTGGTATGCTTGAAAACACACAGCAATGGATAAGATTATTATGGCCCATATACTTTACTGAAAGGGTAACGGCTCCTGGCACGGCCTGACTCAGAAACCAAGTCACAGCTTCGGTTGTGTTGTGTAGGAACTTTCCATGTTTCAATGAATTATTGCTCACAGCAAAGCTGCTATCTCTCACCATGAGGTTTTGTACGCCACTGCTTTTCTGATCTCCTTCTTTTATTTTGAGCTTCTAAAGGACCAATTAGTTTAGACTTCTTTCGAAAAACAAACTTGTTTTCAAATGCTAATACTTCTAACTTAAGAAAAAGAGTCTTTATTCATCGCACAGCTACACACTCAACACATGCACAAGCACGCAGAAATGTTGCTTCTGCGTTTTCCTGTGCTGTTGCCCTTCCTCCAGGGGCAGCCAGGAGCAGTGGGCAGCCCTTTCCTTTGACACCCATAGACCAGTTCCAGAGAGACATCTATGACGTGGTCAGGGACAGGACAGGAGAGTGCTCTGTGGGTTTTTATTGGGGTTCTTTTTGTCGTTGGAGGAAACCCATGTGAGCATGGTGAGAACATGCAAACTCCCAGGCAGACAGCCACTGCACACCGACAGGGGAGAACATGCAGCTCCACCAGTGCCAACACCGCCCCAGGTGGGACTCGAACCCAGGACCTTCCTGCCCCAGGAGGGACTTGAACCCAGGACCTTTCCGCCCCAGGAGGGACTTGAACCCAGGACCTTCCCGCCCTAGGAGGGACTTGAACCCAGGACCTTCCCGCCCCAGGAGGGACTTGAACCCAGGACCTTTCCGCCCCAGGAGGGACTTGAACCCAGGACCTTCCCGCCCCAGGAGGGACTTGAACCCAGGACCTTTCCGCCCCAGGAGGGACTTGAACCCAGGACCTTCCCGCCCTAGGAGGGACTTGAACCCAGGACCTTCCCGCCCCAGGAGGGACTTGAACCCAGGACCTTTCCGCCCCAGGAGGGACTTGAACCCAGGACCTTTCCGCCCCAGGAGGGACTTGAACCCAGGACCTTCCCGCCCCAGGAGGGACTTGAACCCAGGACCTTTCCGCCCCAGGAGGGACTTGAACCCAGGACCTTCCCGCCCTAGGGGGGACTTGAACCCAGGACCTTCCCGCCCCAGGAGGGACTTGAACCCAGGACCTTTCCGCCCCAGGAGGGACTTGAACCCAGGACCTTCCCGCCCCAGGAGGGACTTGAACCCAGGACCTTTCCGCCCTAGGAGGGACTTGAACCCAGGACCTTCCCGCCCCAGGAGGGACTTGAACCAAGGACCTTTCCGCCCCAGGAGGGACTTGAACCCAGGACCTTCCCGCCCTAGGAGGGACTCGAACCCAGGACCTTCCCGCCCCAGGAGGGACTTGAACCCAGGACCTTCCCGCCCTAGGAGGGACTTGAACCCAGGACCTTCCTGCCCCAGGAGGGACTCGAACCCAGGACCTTCCCGCCCCAGGAGGGACTTGAACCCAGGACCTTGCTGTGAGGCAGCAGTGCAAGCACTGTTCCGCTGTGCAACACAGCTTGTGGCATAGCATAACTATGCAGTATTAATATCACGTCAGTGGTGAAGACAATCCACCGTCCGCAAGAGGACTACGACACTACCATCAGCAGCTCTAGTATGTCTTTATTATTGAGGATACATTTGGGAACCAGTTAATTTCCAGTCGACTCAAAAGTAACGCTTTGAAAACCACAGAGGTGGAGTGACGATCCAAACTGCTGATTGAAAGCAGTCCATGGAAAAGAACTAGCTAGGGTGCCACTGAAGGCTGCTGTCATTTTTAATTTCACTGTGAAACATTCAGAAAAATTCTTAAAAAAAACAAAAAACAAATGTGTTTTATAATTAACCACTGATTGGATCTATTGTTTCTATTCTATTTATAAGCATTTGCCTACTTTACCTCTGGACGTTGCTTCATTGGCAGTCACTCGGAGTCGAGTATGACTGTCCTCTTTGTGGGTCCTCCAGTGGGCATAGAGGCCAGTCTTGGAGCCGCATAACGGGAGGACACCTGTGGTGCATGACAGCTTTTTATTTGGAGAGGCTGACGCACCTGCAGCCACCACACAGAACCAAGAACGACTGGGGACCACCCTCTGTTGCAGCCTTCATCCACCTTCACTGCCCTTGTGACCTGTAGACATCTTCTGTCAATTCCAGCGTTGTTGGATTGTGCTTCCTCTGGAACCTCCCTCTCGACCTGTCTGCCTTGGGTGACCCTACCAGGAGCCAAGCTCCAGACAGCATAGCTCTTGGGATCATTGGTACACACAAGCGTCTCCACCACGGCAAGGTGGCGATCCAGGAGAGGTAGACATTGCCTATACTTCAACAGTGTGCAGACCTTCTATATCCTTTTCCTACCCCGACCTATTGTGCCTACATGTACTTCAGATGGTCCATGGAGAGAGGCAAGACAATTTGTCTAGAGACCAAGCTGCTGCTGTTGGAGCCTGTGTGTGCGAGCAACTGATTGACTCGCCTCAACACAACCAATAATAAACTCTAAATGAACTGCCCCCCACCCCTACCCCCCCCCCAAAAAAAATAAAATCAAGCAGTCAATCAAACAAACATGAAGCTGGGCAGTGCAGGACCGTGGTCCCAAACCAACAAAAGAACAGAGAAGTATGCATGCTGAACCAATGAGAGGACCATTACCAGTCAACCGTCCTGTTCGCTGGGCAACAACAACAACAACAACAATTCCCAGAGTCCACTTGTCCTCCGTGGTCTTAATTTACATTGAGTCTGGGCTTCAGTACATAAGACTGCTAGAGGTCAGCGGGGGTGTTTATACATGCACACACACCCTCACGCAACGCAGGGAGAATGATAAGTGGAATATTGTTCCCTTAACCCAGAAACAGCTACTGACCTTACACGTCGTTAAGATTATTAATAACTGAGATCAAGATAAGACGTAATGGGCATTTCTGAAGAGATTTTACAAATGTATTGCTACGAAATCCAAAGATGGCCTGGGCGAGTGTGGCCGGTGAACGCTACCTCCGTTGCTAATTAACAGATTAAGATCCGCTTCACTGGACAGTCAAAAATATAAACACCCAAAATGCTTGAGTGTACACAAACTGTGTGCCCATGCTCCTTACATGGACACGGAACTGCAAGTACACACGTGTGTGTGTGCGCACACACACACACACACACACATGAAACCGCTCACACTGTCTGCTGGTGCAGACACACGGTATGGAAATGAGCTCCAAAATGGCTCTCGTGGCCGCCCTCTTCCTCCAGTGCCAGAGTCACGCATCATTGTCAGCAGCCAGCAAAACAAGATGAAATAAAATTCTAAGCCGTCCTGGCAGTCAAGGACACCATTCCCTCACCGTAATAGCCTGTATCGCCTAGCCACTCCATGTGTAGCTTTTCTTCATTGCTCTGGGCTTTTATTCCTGGCAATAAGCTCTTTATCACTCCTCAACACAATTCATTTAAAACCACCGTCAAGAAGGAATCAAACCTTAAGTAAGAGGATTCAAAGTCAATGTGTTATTGTTAAGCAAAGTAGCATTACTTCATTTCCATAATGCACCCGGGCAGAGATGCCAAATAGGTAATGATAAAGAACAGTACACACAAAAATATAAACAGTTAATATTTTCTCATTTCACGTCCACAATCTAAATGCAGCTATTTCTCCGTCCAGGTTATTTGCTCCGTCCTCCTTCCCTGCGTTGGCCTCTTCCTCTTCCCAAGAACCACACTGTGTCTCGCTTACTTGTCTCTCTGCCCAGGACACCTATGATTTAGCAATTCTTGACATATCCATTACACCTCACAGATTGGCTATTCTCCTTTCCCTGTGTCTTGGCAACCTATAGAAATGACATGCACCTTTCTATTTTTCCTCTAGCCTCCTCTATTCACGCACGCTGCATTTACAGAGCAGTGCATCTAATTCCAGGACTGCCCTCCTGCTATTAACTGGAGAAACATCCATTTTGACAGCCTCTTTTGAAACCATGTGTAGAAATGAAATGCTATTTTGTGATTTTTTTTCACTTGTTCTGTATTGCTTGATGCTGGATGGACGTGTGCAGCTCTTCAGCCGGCGTCATACCGGATCACATCTTGTTCTACCTTCAACATTATGGTCGGGGTAACGGCTCCGTCACCATCATCTTTAACCCGGTGGAAATGAATGCTGAGGGGAAATAATTCTATGTGAGTGTGACGCCCACGGATGACTAGACTCGCTGACCCTTGGCTAACGGGTCGGACCTTTTAGTCAACTGGTTAACGTAGTCGCCCGTAGTGCAGGAGACCCGGGTTCGCATCCTGGCTGTGGCGGTTCCCGGCTGCCCCCTGAATTTGCTACATAAGCAGCATTATTTTCTTTCACATCTGGTCCATCATCACCTCCATTAGCTCAACATTTATCATTTGCATGACTGTCATCCCAGTTCCAATCTCAGTGGCACCTCTGCTCCCTCCCAGTGACATCTGCATGGAGATCAGCCTTCATCCCGACGCATTCGCTGTTCTAATAAGTCTGAGGTTTTTACGTTCCTGCCTGTACACATTACCTGATTCAGAGGTGGGGGAAGTTCGTTAGGCTTGCCCTTCACTAGCCCATTAAGGGATTCTGTAAAGCAAAAGCTTGTGGCCAAAAGGTCACACATGAATCCAAGAACCTGGCTCTGATCCCCAATACCAGGAGAACTTGTCCCACTTATGCTCAACCAAACCCCAAACATGGACTCTGGTACAAGTCTGCCTGAGTCTATGGAATTTGATTTTGAATCTGCCTTTAGCATAAGACTTCTAGAGCCCAAGCTAAATTCAAAATTACATTATGCCTTGGGACAACATTAAATGCCTCTCTTCACAAAGATACCTTGTGATTTCTGCAATTTCCACAAGATGTTTTAATTCACAATACTTTTCCAATGACCTCGATGGGGGGGGGGGGGGTTATGAGTGGCGTTAGTTGAACATGGTCACATGGTAGTTTTACTCCATGTCCAGACTTCCCTCCTGCTGCAGCTTTGTATTTAATACACCAACCTGATCAGCAGGGGGATTAAGCCTGATGAGGAGCACAGTCCTAAAACCAAAACAAATTAACAGTAATAAGCATGTCAACAAATGGCTAATAACATGTCAACTGTCCTGCCTGTAATCTCCCTCTGGAAAACACCATTCTCCAACTGTTATTGTAGAGCGCAGAGATGTTCTAGTATCAATAATCTCCATTGGTTGAGGGCCATGGGTAACTCACATGGAGCAGGATTAGGACTGGTGGGTTTCTATCTCAGGTAGGCCATTTCCTCACCAGGGTCCTGCTTTTTATGCCAGACAAATGTGGGACCGCCGGACGAAAGCGAGGTTAAAGCAGAGGGAGAAATAAAGCAGAGCACTGCGCTGACATCAGGGCCACAGCAGGCGGTGCAGCACATAAAAGACCCCGCTAACTGTTCCTCTGGCCCGTAAATTCAACTAATTAACAGTGACGCTTCGCCTTCCAGCTCCTATGGCCATGCTGTAAACCCTGTATGAATGTTGCCTTGGCCCCAGGACGTAATCCCTCTAACAATTTGCAGACCATTGTCACATGAAGAAACAGGGAAATGGGCATTTATCAGCTCTGATAGATGTTGAGCAGAGTCTTTTTTTCTATTTCACCTTCTGCTTGCTTGTGCTGTGGCCATCAGTGCTACCCGATTCACACCAACAAAAACGGAAATAATAATAATGATAACAATAGCATCACTTCAATCTCACTTTCAGTGATTATATTGTTCCACGCGTTTCCGTTTCTACTTAAATTATATTTAACTTCATCTACTGTCCCCCACAAACAGGATTACTGGTACTTATCTGAAATGAAAGTGCAGTTTAATAACGAGAGTGGAAAATCCAGTCCGTTGCAATAAAGCTGAAACTAATTCATTTTAATGGCTGTCGGCGCAGAGTGTTTCTATTCTTCTTCCCGGGCCCATTTCCACTGCAACAAACTGTAAAAGAAAGGAGGCAGGAGGCCGTTTGTGTAATCTGCTGCAGCCTGACATGAGTGTGGCGGAGTTAAAAGATCAGAGAAATTGAGAGAAATCTTCATCCACGCTCGCCCTTTCCAGCGCCTCTTCAAAGAAGCTCTAAAAGGCCGGCTTAAAAGCAGCCCGCATCATCAAACTCCGCAACTCTCCTTAAGTGTCTTGAAGCGGGTGGAGGGTGCGGGGCTGGACGGGGAGGACTTCAGGCCGGAGAGAAAGTGCTGGATGCCCTCGTGCATCTTAAGTGGTCAGCGGTTTGAGCCTGTCCGTGCCTCCTGTTCCATTATGGAATAGTAACACAAGGGCCTGTTTGTTCGCCAAACACAATTAACAAGGTTTCTGCTGCACGTCAATACTGCTATTTGCATAGGGTATTGATCCGGAGTCCTTATAATCACAAAATGTTAATTGCACCAATTAATTCTCAATCTGTTTGTGCCGTTGTCTGGCCACCTTGAGCCCTGAAGGTCAGTGTGAAAATGAACTGCTCTTTGATTCTCCTCCAGGATGGGTTTTTTCCCAAGACAACACAGTCTTCTACTCAGAAATCCAGACGCCCAGCCAGCCTGTGTTGTCATTCCTGCAGAGTAGCAGCTAATGGGTCTGAAATCCTGTGATCTGTAGTGTCCTTTTAAATAAGAGCATGGTTTTTTTGGGGGGTTTTTGGGGGGGGGGGTCTCATTTATTTACCAAGGCTGTCTCCTCCCTTATGACAAACCAGGGGCTATTTACACCGTCACATACACAGAATCTGCCTTATATTGACTAATAAGTCATTTTCTGAGATGATGTGTGTTGTCTGTGGATCTCCCTCTGCCTGGACTCTGTTGTCTGAGGGCCTCCCTCTGCCTGGACTCAGTTGTCTGTGGGCCTCCCTCTGCCTGGACTCAGTTGTCTATGGGCCTCCCTCTGCCTGGACTCAGTTGTCTGTGGATCTCCCTCTGCCTGGACTCAGTTGTCTGTGGATCTCCCTCTGCCTGGACTCAGTTGTCTGTGGGCCTCCCTCTGCCTGGACTCAGTTGTCTGTGGGCCTCCCTCTGCCTGGACTCTGTTGTCTGTGGGCCTCCCTCTGCCTGGACTCTGTTGTCTGTGGATCTCCCTCTGCCTGGACTCAGTTGTCTGTGGCTCTCTGTCTGCCTGGACTCTGTTGTCTGTAGGCCTCCGTCTGCCTGGAATCAGTTGTCTGTAGGCCTCCCTCTGCCTGGACTCAGTTGTCTGTGGGCCTCCCTCTGCCTGGACTCTGTTGTCTGTGGATCTCCCTCTGCCTGGACTCAGTTGTCTGTGGATCTCCCTCTGCCTGGACTCAGTTGTCTGTGGGCCTCCCTCTGCCTGGACTCAGTTGTCTGTGGGCCTCCCTCTGCCTGGACTCAGTTGTCTGTGGATCTCCCTCTGCCTGGACTCAGTTGTCTGTGGATCTCCCTCTGCCTGGAATCAGTTGTCTGTGGATCTCCCTCTGCCTGGAATCAGTTGTCTGTGGATCTCCCTCTGCCTGGAATCAGTTGTCTGTGGGCCTCCCTCTGCCTGGACTCAGTTGTCTGTGGGCCTCCCTCTGCCTGGACTCAGTTGTCTGTGGATCTCCCTCTGCCTGGAATCAGTTGTCTGTGGATCTCCCTCTGCCTGGACTCAGTTGTCTGTGGATCTCCCTCTGCCTGGACTCAGTTGTCTGTGGATCTCCCTCTGCCTGGAATCAGTTGTCTGTGGATCTCCCTCTGCCTGGACTCAGTTGTCTGTGGATCTCCCTCTGCCTGGACTCAGTTGTCTGTGGATCTCCCTCTGCCTGGACTCAGTTGTCTGTGGGCCTCCCACTGCCTGGACTCAGTTGTCTGTGGATCTCCCTCTGCCTGGAGTCTGTTGTCTGTGGGCCTCCCTCTGGATGGACTCAGTTGTCTGTGGGCCTCCCTCTGGCTGGACTCAGTTGTCTGTGGGCCTCCCTCTGCCTGGACTCTGTTGTCTGTGGGCCTCCCTCTGCCTGGACTCTGTTGTCTGTGGATCTCCCTCTGCCTGGACTCAGTTGTCTGTGGCTCTCCGTCTGCCTGGACTCTGTTGTCTGTAGGCCTCCGTCTGCCTGGAATCAGTTGTCTGTAGGCCTCCCTCTGCCTGGACTCAGTTGTCTGTGGGCCTCCCTCTGCCTGGACTCAGTTGTCTGTGGGCCTCCCTCTGCCTGGAATCAGTTGTCTGTGGATCTCCCTCTGCCTGGACTCAGTTGTCTATGGGCCTCCCTCTGCCTGGACTCTGTTGTCTATGGGCCTCCCTCTGCCTGGACTCAGTTGTCTGTGGATCTCCCTCTGCCTGGACTCTGTTGTCTGTGGATCTCCCTCTGCCTGGACTCAGTTGTCTGTGGATCTCCCTCTGCCTGGACTCAGTTGTCTGTGGGCCTCCCTCTGCCTGGACTCAGTTGTCTGTGGGCCTCCCTCTGCCTGGACTCAGTTGTCTGTGGATCTCCCTCTGCCTGGACTCAGTTGTCTGTGGATCTCCCTCTGCCTGGAATCAGTTGTCTGTGGATCTCCCTCTGCCTGGAATCAGTTGTCTGTGGATCTCCCTCTGCCTGGAATCAGTTGTCTGTGGGCCTCCCTCTGCCTGGACTCAGTTGTCTGTGGGCCTCCCTCTGCCTGGACTCAGTTGTCTGTGGATCTCCCTCTGCCTGGACTCAGTTGTCTGTGGATCTCCCTCTGCCTGGAATCAGTTGTCTGTGGATCTCCCTCTGCCTGGACTCAGTTGTCTGTGGATCTCCCTCTGCCTGGACTCAGTTGTCTGTGGGCCTCCCTCTGCCTGGACTCAGTTGTCTGTGGGCCTCCCTCTGCCTGGACTCTGTTGTCTGTGGATCTCCCTCTGCCTGGACTCAGTTGTCTGTGGGCCTCCCTCAGCCTGGACTCAGTTGTCTGTGGGCCTCCCTCTGCCTGGACTCAGTTGTCTGTGGATCTCCCTCTGCCTGGACTCAGTTGTCTGTGGATCTCCCTCTGCCTGGACTCAGTTGTCTGTGGGCCTCCCTCTGCCTGGACTCAGTTGTCTGTGGATCTCCCTCTGCCTGGAGTCTGTTGTCTGTGGGCCTCCCTCTGCCTGGACTCAGTTGTCTGTGGGCCTCCCTCTGCCTGGATTCAGTTGTCTGTGGGCCTCCCTCTGCCTTGAGTCTGTTGTCTGTGGGCCTCCCTCTGCCTGGAGTCTGTTGTCTGTGGGCCTCCCTCTGCCTGGACTCAGTTGTCTGTGGGCCTCCCTCTGGCTGGACTCAGTTGTCTGTGGGCCTCCCTCTGCCTGGACTCTGTTGTCTGTGGGCCTCCCTCTGCCTGGACTCAGTTGTCTGTGGGCCTCCCTCTGCCTGGACTCTGTTGTCTGTGGGCCTCCCTCTGCCTGGACTCAGTTGTCTGTGGGCCTCCCTCTGGCTGGACTCTGTTGTCTGTGGGCCTCCCTCTGCCTGGAATCAGTTGTCTGTGGATCTCCCTCTGCCTGGACTCAGTTGTCTGTGGATCTCCCTCTGCCTGGACTCAGTTGTCTGTGGGCCTCCCTCTGGATGGACTCAGTTGTCTGTGGGCCTCCCTCTGGCTGGACTCAGTTGTCTGTGGGCCTCCCTCTGCCTGGACTCTGTTGTCTGTGGGCCTCCCTCTGCCTGGACTCTGTTGTCTGTGGATCTCCCTCTGCCTGGACTCAGTTGTCTGTGGCTCTCCGTCTGCCTGGACTCTGTTGTCTGTAGGCCTCCGTCTGCCTGGAATCAGTTGTCTGTAGGCCTCCCTCTGCCTGGACTCAGTTGTCTGTGGGCCTCCCTCTGCCTGGACTCAGTTGTCTGTGGGCCTCCCTCTGCCTGGAATCAGTTGTCTGTGGATCTCCCTCTGCCTGGACTCAGTTGTCTATGGGCCTCCCTCTGCCTGGACTCTGTTGTCTGTGGATCTCCCTCTGCCTGGACTCAGTTGTCTGTGGATCTCCCTCTGCCTGGACTCAGTTGTCTGTGGATCTCCCTCTGCCTGGACTCAGTTGTCTGTGGGCCTCCCTCTGCCTGGACTCAGTTGTCTGTGGGCCTCCCTCTGCCTGGACTCAGTTGTCTGTGGATCTCCCTCTGCCTGGACTCAGTTGTCTGTGGATCTCCCTCTGCCTGGAATCAGTTGTCTGTGGATCTCCCTCTGCCTGGAATCAGTTGTCTGTGGATCTCCCTCTGCCTGGAATCAGTTGTCTGTGGGCCTCCCTCTGCCTGGACTCAGTTGTCTGTGGGCCTCCCTCTGCCTGGACTCAGTTGTCTGTGGATCTCCCTCTGCCTGGACTCAGTTGTCTGTGGATCTCCCTCTGCCTGGAATCAGTTGTCTGTGGATCTCCCTCTGCCTGGACTCAGTTGTCTGTGGATCTCCCTCTGCCTGGACTCAGTTGTCTGTGGGCCTCCCTCTGCCTGGACTCAGTTGTCTGTGGGCCTCCCTCTGCCTGGACTCTGTTGTCTGTGGATCTCCCTCTGCCTGGACTCAGTTGTCTGTGGGCCTCCCTCAGCCTGGACTCAGTTGTCTGTGGGCCTCCCTCTGCCTGGACTCAGTTGTCTGTGGATCTCCCTCTGCCTGGACTCAGTTGTCTGTGGATCTCCCTCTGCCTGGACTCAGTTGTCTGTGGGCCTCCCTCTGCCTGGACTCAGTTGTCTGTGGATCTCCCTCTGCCTGGAGTCTGTTGTCTGTGGGCCTCCCTCTGCCTGGACTCAGTTGTCTGTGGGCCTCCCTCTGCCTGGACTCAGTTGTCTGTGGGCCTCCCTCTGCCTTGAGTCTGTTGTCTGTGGGCCTCCCTCTGCCTGGAGTCTGTTGTCTGTGGGCCTCCCTCTGCCTGGACTCAGTTGTCTGTGGGCCTCCCTCTGGCTGGACTCAGTTGTCTGTGGGCCTCCCTCTGCCTGGACTCTGTTGTCTGTGGGCCTCCCTCTGCCTGGACTCAGTTGTCTGTGGGCCTCCCTCTGCCTGGACTCTGTTGTCTGTGGGCCTCCCTCTGCCTGGACTCAGTTGTCTGTGTGCCTCCCTCTGGCTGGACTCTGTTGTCTGTGGGCCTCCCTCTGCCTGGAATCAGTTGTCTGTGGATCTCCCTCTGCCTGGACTCAGTTGTCTGTGGATCTCCCTCTGCCTGGACTCAGTTGTCTGTGGATCTCCCTCTGCCTGGACTCAGTTGTCTGTGGGCCTCCCACTGCCTGGACTCAGTTGTCTGTGGATCTCCCTCTGCCTGGAGTCTGTTGTCTGTGGGCCTCCCTCTGCCTGGAGTCTGTTGTCTGTGGGCCTCCCTCTGGCTGGACTCAGTTGTCTGTGGGCCTCCCTCTGCCTGGACTCTGTTGTCTGTGGGCCTCCCTCTGCCTGGACTCTGTTGTCTGTGGATCTCCCTCTGCCTGGACTCAGTTGTCTGTGGCTCTCCGTCTGCCTGGACTCTGTTGTCTGTAGGCCTCCGTCTGCCTGGAATCAGTTGTCTGTAGGCCTCCCTCTGCCTGGACTCAGTTGTCTGTGGGCCTCCCTCTGCCTGGACTCAGTTGTCTGTGGGCCTCCCTCTGCCTGGACTCTGTTGTCTGTGGGCCTCCCTCTGCCTGGACTCTGTTGCTCCACCATGTTGCTCCGTGTGAGAACATGACCTGCTGCTCCACTGTCTGTCTGAGATGATCTGAATAAGAAGTCACAGCTGTCTGCTCTACCACTGCTCTGTCTCTGATAGTAGACAGGCCTGCCTCCCCCTCTCCCACCCCCCCATCTCTGTCTCTCTCTCTCTTCCCCCTCCCCCCTCGCTCTCTCCCCCTCGCTCTGCTGTCTCTCTCTCTGTCCTTCCCCCTCTCTCTCTCCTTTCCCCCCCTCTCTCTCCCCCCCTCCTCACTCTCTCCTCCCCCCCTCTCTCTTTCTCTCTCAGAAAGAACACTACCATGTTGAGTTGTGATAATATTGATATTTACGGTAGCTGTGTGTCATCTTTTCAGCAGAGAACGTGTGATGAGCCGTGTGGGGAAGGTGGGAACCCCAAAACTGAAAGCTTCAGGATAAGTACTGAAAACAATCCATCTGTACAGTGCATATGCATGCTCCTTTCAAGGGAACGCTTACTTCATGGATTGCTTCTCCTGATAAGTTTAGTGCAGGTTCTAGTTTATTTACCCATGTTGATTAGTCCCTCCATCGATTGCTGCCCCCTCTATCTTGATGTGGTCAGCAGCATGGACACATTTAGAGGTTATTCAACATGCTTTTTCCCCGTCTTATCTGTTCATGTCTGTCTGGAGGGACGCTGCTACCAGTCGCCGTCATCCATGCCTGAACACAACCAAATGACAAATGAGCCGCCCTGTGTGAAAGATGAATTTCCCTCCACTACACCTGTGCTACGCCACCAAATGAGAGGGCTGATTGCCTCCAATTGCATATTCAAAACGCTTAATTCCTCCATTAAAAAACCTATTTACATGAATTAGGGACAATTAGCATTTTCAGACCCACTTCAGCTTTGTTCGCCCCCCTCCATTAACATTTGAAAGTGTCGGCTGCCAGACACAAGAAAGCCCCTCCATCTGATGGGTGTTGAACCCCCTATGATGGCCTGCCCGCATAGACTTTTTTATCTGCACCGCCATACTGGAGGAGCAAGCCTGGCCCTGGGTCCTCTCATTATGTGTAATCAACAAAAGCTATTGATAAAAGACAAGAAAGCAGAGGGTAAGGGGGGAGTCCAGCAGACACAGCTAAGGTGCAGTTTCCTTATTTGCTACCACCCTCGACAGATGAATCACATGTGCCCCTCCTCATGACAGAGCTTCATGGCAGTCCACTCATGCTGTCATTTCAAAAACGCAGGGGAAGGAGTGGGGGGAGGGCAAATTGCCTACCGCTTAATTGCCATGGTAGTTGGGTGGTAAAGTGTGAAGAACAGAATGGTTAGATTGCAGTATACATGTAGTATTTCCTCATGACTCACCATCATCAGGCCTCGCAAGTCATCAAATTAACCCTCCTGCTCTGCTTTTTTACTTTTTATTGGCCACAAATGACTGAGTCTGAGTCCAGCCACTGACCTATCCTTATGATGAGCCTATTGATGGGGAATGGTTTCTAATGAAGATCACAGGGGCTGTCTCACTCTCGGGGGGTGGGGGCATTTGAAAATGAGGCCTCACATCCTGTGAATCATGCGTAATACGTTTTATTGCTGTACTTACACGGAGGGAGGAGAGCTTGTATGATGATTATATTCACTCTTGAATTCATAGTAAGATCCCTCTGAATCACACAAACCTGCTGTGTACACGTGTGGTGTGTGTGTGTGTGTGTGTGTCGTATATGTACTCGTTTTTAACTGTGATCATTGCCAGAGAACCGAGGAGATGCCAGATTGACCCAGCTGCCCTTTCTGAAACCTGCTGGGCAGACGAAGGACAGCTGAAGGAGGAGAAGGGTGTTTACACCGTCTTCTGGAAAGGAAAAGAGGCTGATAAGCCCAGGATCCACGGTGTTGGATCTGCAATCAGGAACCAGCTGATCAGCCAGCTCTCCGAACTTCCTGTTGGGATCAGTGAGGTCTTATGACCATCCGCCTGGTGCTTGCCAACAACCAGATGGTAACAGTTATGAGTGCTTATGCCTCTACTTTAGACTCTGGACAGGAAGTTAAAGAGACCTTCTATGCCTGCCTGGACGACACACTGTCAAGAATCCCCAGGGAGGATAAGGTTATTCTCCTAGGGGACTTCAATGCCAGGGTCAGCCAAGATCACCACCTTTGGAAGGGCACTATATGAGAAGATGGTATTGGGAACATCAACTCCTTCTCCTTCTCAGCAAGTGTGCTCAGTATGACCTCACCATCATCAACACTCTTTTCTGTCAGAAAACCAAGCTCAAGGCATCTTGCAGGCACTCCCACTCCAAACAGTGGCATCTCATTGACTATGCCATTGTTCGAGCCACGGACCGCTGAGAGATACACATCAAGAGGGCCATATTTGATGCTGATGATTGGTGGACTGATCATCACCTCATCCCCTCTACTATGTCCATAAAACTGAAGAGGAAGAGGAGGGTTCAAAAGAAACCTTTCCAGCCAAGACTGAACCTTGAGAAGCTGGATGAAACTGCCACCCAGCAGCGTCTGCAGGCCTCTCTTGCGGAAAGCCTCCAACAGCAATATCTTGATGACATCGAATAACACTGGAGCCTGCTCAAATCCACCATCCTTGATAATTACAAAACCACCCTTGGGTACATGTCCAGAATAGATCAGGACTGATTTGATGAGAACGACATAGAAATAGGGCAGCTCAACTGTTCAAAAGAGGAATGACATTTGTGCCTGGCAGTACAACATCAGCTACAAGACCAAAAGACTGGCCCACTCAAGAGCCAAGGCTGATGCCCAGCACAAGGTGAGGGAGCAGAGCTTAAGGACTCTTGGTGGATTGAAAAATTTCTGGAAATCCAGAGACTGGCAGACTCAGGTGACTCAGGAACTCTTCAACCGCAACAGCAGAGCTGAATTTGACATCACCAGCTACATCCCACAAAGTCCCATCAGAGAAAACATCAGGGAACTTCTTGACATGGCATCCATCCATCCATCTATCCATCCATTAGCCGAATTGCTTATCCTGCTCTCAGAGTCGTGGGGATGCTGGAGCCTGTCCCAGCAGTCATTGGGCAGCAGGCGGGGAGACACATTGAACAGGCCCCCAGGCCACCACAGGGCAAAGGTACAAAATGGCATCATGAGCCTCAAGAACAATAAGGCTACCAGTCCATATGGGAACCCAGCTGAGCTCCTGAAGGAAGGTGGACCAGAGCTCCTGTACCAAATCCATACCCTACTCCTTAAGGTCTGGGAAAGGGAACAACTAGTACCTTCAGAGGTCAGGAACATTCAGATAGTGACTATATTCAAGAAAGTGGATAAGGCTGAATGTGGAAACTAAAGGGGCATCTCACGCCTGTCAATAACTGGCAAAGTGATTGCATGTGTCCTCGCAAACTGACTGCTACCACTGTCCAAAGAAGTACTTCCAGGATCACATTGTGGCTTCTGCCCATCCAGACGTACAGCAGACATGATCTTCATAGAACACCAGCTCCAGGAAAAATGCCAAGAACAAAAACAGCCTCTGTACATAGCCTACATAGATCTAACTAAGGCCTTTGACATGGTAGACCACCAGGCTCCTTGGAGCATACTATCAAGGCATGGCTGCTCTGATAAATATATCCAAATATTGAGGCTTCTACACGATGGCATGTCAGCTACTGTCCTCAGTAACAGCAGCTCCGAGTTTGAGCTCGTCACAGTGGAGACACGGGTCAAGCAGGGCTGTGTCATTACACCCACCCTATTCACTGTCTTTGTTGCTGTCATACTCGAACCTCATCGGTCAACAGCTTCCACAGGGGATCCCAGTCCTGTACAGAACAGATGGCAGGCTCTTCAATCTTAACCAATTCAAGGCTAAGACCAAAGTCAGCAACACCACCATCTCAGAATTCCAATAAGTAGATAACAATACCGTCACATCCAGGGCATCCTGAATGCTTTTGCCAAGGCATACAGAGCCATGGGCTAAGCCATTATCATCAAGAAAACCCAAGTCCCGCATCAAGCTCCACCCAACCTGTCATGTATCCAGGCTACCATGATAGTGGACAACACCCTCCTGAAAAATGTTGGCTGCTCTTCATAAGGGAAGTCTCTCTTCAGAGGCTAACATTGACTCTAAATAAACCATTGTCGATAAACCATTGTCTGAGTTATGCCAGTGGAACCTACACTAGACTCTACAGAGCTGTTGTCCTCCCCATCCTGCTGTATTTTGTCAAATTATGGACCCCTTCCAGCAGGCACCTGGGGGCTCTGGAGGTACACCACCAAAGAGCCCTACAGAGGACTCTGAGAATCATCTGGGTGGACAGTAGGGATGGATATCAACAACCGGTACTTAATTGGTACCGGTTCCTGACCAGTCCTGGACAAATGGTGCTGCTATCAGTGCTTATGTGACGTTAATTCATTCTAACATAGCTGGCATCTTCAAATTCCTAACCGTCCCCTAATGAACGATGGATTGATGACGAAGCTGTCGGTGTCAGGCAATTATGTTTGATGTTGCGTAACTGTGTATTTACATTCGGTGCTCTCCAGTCATAGCTGACAGGGCAAAACGTTCATAAGTGTGGGCTCACTTTACTAAATGTAATGGAAATGCAGCTAAATGTAATATATGTAAAAAGGTAGTTCAAAGAAAGTTGAATCAGTTCATCTGGACACAATGTTTATTGAGGGAAACGTCTCATCACTCATCTAAGTGACCTCTTCAGTCTCACCTGACTGCAGGTACCCCACCCTTATAAACAATACAGTGACTGCAGGTGTCCCCACCCTTATAAACAATACAGTGACTGCAGGTGTCCCACCCTTATAAACAATACAGTGACTGCAGGTGTCCCCACCCTTGTAAACTATACAGTGACTGCAGGTACCCCACCCTTATAAACAATACAGTGACTGCAGGTGTCCCCACCCTTGTAAACAATACAGTGACTGCAGGTACCCCACCCTTATAAACAATACAGTGACTGCAGGTGTCCCCACCCTTATAAACAATACAGTGACTGCAGGTGCCCCACCCTTATAAACAATACAGTGACTGCAGGTGTCCCACCCTTATAAACAATACAGTGACTGCAGGTGTCCCCACCCTTATAAACAATACAGTGACTGCAGGTACCCCACCCTTATAAACAATAGTGACTGCAGGTGTCCCACCCTTATAAACAATACAGTGACTGCAGGTGTCCCCACCCTTATAAACAATACAGTGACTGCAGGTACCCCACCCTTATAAACAATACAGTGACTGCGGGTACCCCCACCCTTATAAACAATACAGTGGCATAACGACCGAAAACAACAACCTTTACATATGCAAATTGCCATGATCATTAACTAGAGTTTTGATGGACATGTGTACTATTCACAGAGGATTGGGGAATAGTTGCAATCACAGAATTGTAAGATGGCGACAGATTTACTCTTACCCCCCACCCCTTGGTTCAGGGATGGTCATCCCCTTGTCACATACATGGCCTCTTTGACTCCCCGTTTAAACCAGTGTTCCTCCCCATCAAGGATGTGTACATCCTCATCCCTGAAAGAGTGGCCACTGGCCTGTAGATGGTGCAGACTGTGGAGTCCTGGTCTGACGTGTTAGCTGTCCTGTGCTGTGTCATCCTCTTGGCCAGCATCTGTTTGGTTTCTCCAATGTACAAGTCATTGCAATCCTCCTGACACTTAACAGCGTACACTATATTGCTCTGTTTGTGTCAGCGGACCCGATAATGGAGGAAGTGGAAAAGAGGGCTCTGATGTCCTATCCAGGAACACCACCATGCCACCACACTGGTTTAGATTTGTGGACGACACCTGGGTTAAAATTAAATCTCAGGACGTACCACATTTCACCAATCACATTAACTCTCTGGACACCACATTAAGTTCACCAGGGAGGATGTGAAAAATGACAGGCTAGCCTTCTTACACTGTGAAATTATAATTGGTGATGGGGGACATTTTATTGTTGATGTTTACCATAGGCAGCAGAGTGGCGCAGTGGTTAGTGTGGTCACGTCACAGCAAGAAGGTCCTGGGTTCAAGCCCAATCTTGGGGGTAGCCCAATCTTGGGGGTCGTCCCGGGTCATCCTCTATGTGGAGTTTGCATGTTCTCCCCGTATCTGTGTGGGTTTCCTCCGGGTGCGCCAGTTTCCTCCCATAGTCCAAAGACATGTAGGTCAGGTGAACTGGCCGTACTAAATTGTCCCTAGGTATGTAGTATGTGTGTGTGTGTGTGTCGGCACTGTGTGATGGTCTGGCGGCCTGTCCACGGTGTCTCCCCGCCTGCCGCCCAATGACTGCTGGGATAGGCTCCAGCATCCCCACCACCCTGAGAGCAGGATAACCGGTTTAGATGATGGATGGATGTTTACCACAAACCAACACATACTGATCAGGACTTAAGGTTTGACTCTCATCATCCACTGGAGCACAAACTAGGAGTCATCATGATACTGTACCACCAAGCTGACAATGTCCCCACTGACACAGCAGCCAGGGGAGGGGAGAAATCCCACATTAAACAGGCCCTGGTTAAGTGTGGTTGTCCTAACTGGGCGTTTGTCAAAGCCAAGAAGACGCCCACACAGAGCACCAGCTCCATGAGAGGAGAAGGACACCAGCTGTCTAAATGTAAACCAGTGGTGATTCCATGTGTGGTGGAAGTGTCGGAACAGTTTAGATGCGTATTTTCCAAACGCCGCGTCTCAGTTGCTTTCAAATCCCAAAACACACTGCACCAGCAACTGGTCCGCCCCAAGGATCGGGTCCCCCGGCACAAACAGAACGATACAGTGTACACTGTTAAGCACCAGAAGGATTGCAGTGACTTGTACATCGGGGGAAACCGAACGGATGCTGGTCAAGAGGATGACACAACACAGGAGAGCTAACACATCAGACCAGGACTCCACAGTCTACAACATCTACAGACCAGGACTCCACAGTCTACACCATCTACAGGCCAGGACTCCACAGTCTACACCATCTACAGAACTGGACTCCACAGTCTACACCATCTACAGACCAGGACTCCACAGTCTACAACATCTACAGAACAGCACTCCACAGTCTACACCATCTACAGACCAGGACTCCACAGTCTACAACGTCTACAGACCAGGACTCCACAGTCTACACCATCTACAGACCAGGACTCCACAGTCTACAACATCTACAGAACAGCACTCCACAGTCTACACCATCTACAGACCAGGACTCCACAGTCTACAACGTCTACAGACCAGGACTCCACAGTCTACACCATCTACAGGCCAGGACTCCACAGTCTACGACGTCTACAGACCAGGACTCCACAGTCTACACCATCTACAGGCCAGGACTCCACAGTCTACACCATCTACAGAACAGGACTCCACAGTCTACACCATCTACAGGGAAGGACTCCACGGTCTACACCATCTACAGGCCAGGACTCCACAGTCTACACCATCTACAGGGCAGGACTCCACAGTCTACACCATCTATAGACCAGGACTCCACGGTCTACACCATCTACAGGCCAGGACTCCACAGTCTACACCATCTACAAAACAGGACTCCACAGTCTACACCATCTACAAAACAGGACTCCACGGTCTACACCATCTACAGGCCAGGACTCCACAGTCTACACCATCTACAAAACAGGACTTCACAGTCTACACCATCTACAGGGCAGGACTCCACGGTCTACACCATCTACAGGCCAGGACTCCACAGTCTACACCATTTACAGACCAGGACTCCACAGTCTACACCATCTACAGACCAGGACTCCACGGTCTACACCATCTACAGGCCAGGACTCCACAGTCTACACCATCTACAGGCCAGGACTCCACAGTCTACACCATCTACAGGCCAGGACTCCACAGTCTACACCATCTACAGAACAGGACTCCACAGTCTACAACATCTACAGAACAGGACTCCACAGTCTACACCATCTACAGACCAGGACTCCACAGTCTACAACGTCTACAGACCAGGACTCCACAGTCTACACCATCTACAGGCCAGGACTCCACAGTCTACACCATCTACAGAACAGGACTCCACAGTCTACACCATCTACAAAACAGGACTCCACAGTCTACACCATCTACAAAACAGGACTCCACGGTCTACACCATCTACAGGCCAGGACTCCACAGTCTACACCATCTACAAAACAGGACTCCACAGTCTACACCATCTACAGGGCAGGACTCCACGGTCTACACCATCTACAGGCCAGGACTCCACAGTCTATACCATCTACAGGCCAGGACTCCACAGTCTACACCATCTACAGACCAGGACTCCACGGTCTACACCATCTACAGGCCAGGACTCCACAGTCTACACCATCTACAGAACAGGACTCCACAGTCTACAACATCTACAGAACAGCACTCCACAGTCTACACCATCTACAAAACAGGACTCCACAGTCTACACCATCTACAAAACAGGACTCCACAGTCTACACCATCTACAGACCAGGACTCCACAGTCCACACCGTCTACAGAACAGGACTCCACAGTCTACACCATCTACAAAACAGGACTCCACAGTCTACACCATCTACAGACCAGGACTCCACAGTCCACACCATCTACAGGCCAGTGGCCACTCTTTCAGGAATGAGGATGTGCACATCCTTGATAGGGAGGAATGCTGGTTTGAACAGGTAGTCAAAGAGGCCATCTATGTGAAGAGGGAACGACCATCCCTCAACCAATATTAATAAATGAATAGTTATGAATGTTAATGTTAATGAATAGTCTAAGCAAACATAATAAGGTATGACTATAAAAATTAGTTCATGTCAGCATGATGGTAAAAACAAATAATATTGTAACTTAATGGACAATATATACATTACAATGTTTTAATAATGTCATGTCAGACTTGAAAAGGTCACAGACGATGACTTCTGGGGGCTGAGGAGTTCATCAGTCTAATGTGCATTCTGTACACATCCACCCTATGCATGTTAAGCGGCAGGCAGGCTGCATGAGGCCAGATTCTGCCCGTCCTTCAAAAGCAGGAGGACCACTTCAGAATTCAACAGGAAGATTTACAGTTTGTCACCATTACAGAAAGTCTGGGGTTACCTAGCTTTTTTTATGGGGGGAGTTCCCCCTTTTTCTCCCCAGTTGAACTTGGCCAATTACCCCACTCTTCCGAGCCATCCCGGTCGCTGCTCCGCCCCCTCTGCCGATCCGGGGAGGGGTGCAGACTACCACATGCCTCCTCCTATACATGAGGAGTCACCAGCCGCTTCTTTTCACCTGACAGTGAGGAGTTTCACCAGGGGGATGTAGCATGTGGGAGGATCACGCTATTCCCCCGCAGTTCCCCCCCCCCACCCGAACAGGTGCCCCCAACCGATCAGAGGAGGCGCTAGTGTAGCAACCAGGACACATACCCACATCCGGCTTCCCACCCACAGACACGGCCAGTTGTGTCTGTGAGGGACACCCGACCAAGCTGGAGGTAGCACAGGGATTCGAACTAGCGATCCCTGTGTTGGTAGGCAACGGAATAGACCGCTACGCTACCCGGACACCCTGGGGTTACCTATCTAAATGTTACCAGGTGCAATAAATAAATAAATCCATCCATCCATCCACTGTCCAAACCGCTTATCCTGCTGTCAGGGTCGCAGCATGCTGGAGCCTATCCCAGCAGTCATTGGGGGGCGGCGGGGGGGGGGGGGGCACACCCTCGACAGGTCGCCAGGCCATCACAGGGCTCATAATCCCAGTTCATATAAAGCTGGCTGGTTTCTCCCTAATAACTGAGTGAGAAGATACACCCGTACTGTGAGGTTCTTGTTTAATTGTTGTCTTGTACACAGGACAGTGGTGTAATGGCATTCCTCAAGGAGGCCACGATAATGGACCCTAGATTCAAGGGAAAGGTAAAAAACACTATGAGTGAAGAAGGCAGCAGTGAGGGATGTAATTAATCATCAACATGTAAGTTCTTTGAGAATGTGTGCCATGTTTATTACAAGGTGTGTTTTCATTTTGAATGTAGTAATTACATAGCAACGTTAATAATCCCTCTCAGCCGTCAGAGAAGGATGATGAGGTGACGGTGCAGGCTCAAGATGGGGAAGAGGATGAAGAGGAGGAGGAGGAAGATGTAAGCTAGACATAATTTTGTGAAACCTATGCTGGGTTCTAATAAAAACGTAATAAGCCTGACTACAATAATATGGTACATTTTATCCTTCAGCCCCCCGTTTCCCAGGAAGCCAGAGTCTCTGCACTAGAAGAACGCGCCACAAAAGAAGACCAAGAGCTGAGGAGGAGCCTCGTTCTACAGCAAAGATCAAGACTGAAGGGTCAGTCTACAGAGGCCCCCCTCCTATCACTACCTCCCTCAGAAGACCCTGCCCTCTGGTGGTGGGGTAAGGAGGATACTAGTCCTCTTCTCTCGCAGCGCTCCACCACGTACCTCTGCGTTCAGGCCTCCTCAGCGCCGCGGGAAGGAGTTCTCCACTGCTGGGAACACAATCATTAGGGAGCTTCTCCCTGACAAGGTCAACATGCCCGTTTTCTTATAAACAAAAACTTGATGCTTTTTTGGGGTTGGCCAAATGACACAGGCGAGATGCCAGAATTCTCCTCTAAATTGTTCTGTTTATTGTTCTGTTCTGTTTTCAGCTATTGTCTTTATGTGTTTCTGTGAGCTTCCGAGAAGCTCAAGGACTGTAGTACTTTGGTCCTTTGTAATGTTGTTTAAGTTTAGCTTCTGGTAGTGAAGCAGCATTAAGGCACATCACCACCAGACAGTAAGAAGGTACTGGGTTCGAGCCCCGGGGTAGTCCAACCTTGGGGCACATCCCGGGTCGTCCTCTGTGTGGAGTTTGCATGTTCTCCCCGTGTCTGTGTGGGTTTCCTGCGGGGCTCCGGTTTCCTCCCACAGTCCAAAGACCTGCAGGTCAGGTGGATCGGCCGTACTAAATTGTCCCTAGGTGTGAATGTGTGTGTGTGTGTGTGTGTGTGTGTGTGTGGGCCCTGTGATGGCCTGGCAACCTGTCCAGGGTGTCTCCCCACCTGCCGCCCAATGACTGCTGGCATAGGCTCCAGCATCCCCGCGACCCTGAGAGCAGGATAAGCGGTTTGGATGATGGATGGATGGATAGATGGATGGATGGATGGATGGATGGATGGATGGATGGATGGATGGATGGATGGATGTACATGTGTAGCAATTCCTCCTCCCACATTACATATACAGGAAACTCAGGAAACAGTTTAACTTGTTTCTGAAAAGAATTAATAATAACATAACCGTTGGCTCTTGTCACATCATTTCATGTCTTCATTTTTGTACCAAATTATGGAGGTGGTATAATAAGAGGATCGATAAGTATCAGTATCGACACCGATGTCAGTATCAGTAAAGTTTTAACGATGCCCATCCCTAGTGGGCAGACACACCAACACCAGCGTTCTGGAGGAAGCGAACATGGACGGCTTCACCACCCCAATAATGAAGCACCAACTTTGATGGACAGGCCATGTCAGTCAAACGTCGGACACACGTCTTCCCAAGAAACCCCTGTATGCACAGCTGGAGGAGGAAGAGCATGCCCCCGGTGGGCAGAGGAAAGGCTTCAAAGACAACATTAAGACCAGTCTCAAGAAGTTCCACAAAGCACACAACACCTGGACAGACTCAGCCAACTGAACCAACATGGCTCCAATACAGCGGTTACAGTTTGGCAAACACAAGCCAGAACAGACCCTGTAACTACTGACCTCACAGTCTCTAAAGCATCCCCTTAATTCTTAGGTTAAGTCTTGTGGTTTGAAAGCGCACAGTTAGCAGTTCAAAAGCCATGTGCTAGAAACAGTTAGACACTAACGCAATGGCTGACTTTCACACTTAAACGAAGGGTTCACGTGTGTGTGTGTGTGTGTGTGTGTGTGTGTGTGTGTGTGTGTGTGTGTGTGTGTGTGTGTGTCACAGTGGTTAATATGCATGTCTGTGTGCTCACAGTACCTGTGTTCTGCTCTGCGGTTGGGCAGGGAGGGCTGTGATGGGGGCCGCTGCTCTGGGAAAGAAGCTGTTCCTCCGTCTATTGGTGCAGGATCTCTTTGTCCTGAGATGCAATGATGCTGCTCGCTTTCTTCATCAGTCTACTGGCACAGATGATGTTCAGTTTTGGGACCTCCATCCCGACAATGTGCTGGGCCACCTCCACCACACGATGCAGGTCATTTCGCTCCGCTGGCATACCACACAGTGGCGCAGGTAGTCGGGGTGCTCTCAGTAGTGCTCCTGCAGAAGCTTAGCAGCAGTTTCTGTGGGAGCTGGTCCAGTTTCAGCTTCCTGAGGAAGAAAAGTATTTGTTGGGCCTTTCTGACCAGGTGTGAAGTGTTGAAGGTCCATGTCAGCTTTTCTTTCTTTTTTTTTCTGACACAGTGGCTCCAAGGAACTTAAGGTTTAGGTTTAGGTTCAGACTTGGATTTAGGTTTGGGTTTAGGTTTAGGTTTAGTCTTGAGTTTGGGTATAGGTTTAGGTTTAGGCTTGGGTTTAGGTTTGGGTTTAGTCTTGGGTTTGGGTTTGGGTTTAGGCTTGGGTTTAGGTTTAGGCTTGGGTTTAGGTATACTAGGTATCTCATTATGTTGCACACAGGAGGAAATGTGCAATGCTGATTTGGAAATAGCTTTTTAACAGATTGCGTCATTATTCTTAATTAGCAGCAGGGTCATATAAGGGCATATTAAGTTTCACCTTGGGGGTATTTTCAGTTGTCCCCACAGTTACTGTTATGTTGAATGAACAAGAAACAGACTATGACAGAGGAGCGCAAATGAAAACAATTCAAATGCACACACACACACACAAGTCACCCTATACTTATAGGGACCCCTCATTGACTACATTCATTTCTTAACCCTAACCGTAACCATCATAACTACATGTCTAACCTTAACCCTTACCCTAACCGTAACCTATTTCTAGCTTTAACCTTAACCTAATCCTAGCTCTAACCTAAATCTAATCCTAGCTCTAACTTTAACACAATCCTAATTCTAACCTTAATCTAATACTAGCTCTAACCTTAGCCTAACCCTAGCTCTAACCTTAGCCTAACCCTAGCTCTAACCTTAACCTAACCCTAGCTCTAACCTTAACCTAACCCTAGCTCTAACCTTAGCCTAACCCTAGCTCTAACCTTAACCTAACCCTAGCTCTAACCTTAACCTAACCCTAGCTCTAACCTTAGCCTAACCTTAGCTCTAACCTTAGCCTAATCCTAGCTCTAACCTTAACCTAATCCTAGCTCTAACCTTAACCCTCACCCTAACCTTAACCTAATCCTAATTCTAATTTTAAACTAATCCTAATTCTAACCTTAACATAATCAAAGCTCTAACCTTAACCTACTCCTAGTTCTAGTCTTAACCCTCACCCTAACCTTAACCTAATACTAGCTCTAACATTAATGCTAAACCCAAATCCAACCCTAAAATAGACCCTTTTCCTCATGGGGACCCATAAAATGTCCCATAAGGTAAGTGGTTTCGGGATTTTTTATCCTAATGGGGACCAAATATCCCCATTAGGATAGAAAAACTTGATACACACACACACACACACACACACACACACACACACACACACACACACACACACACACACACACACACACACACACACACAAATGCACTACATGAGTTATGATGCATTAAATCTATCACGGCAATGTGATGTCTATCATTTGTTTTGTCAGTGCCAAGTTGCAGACTGCAGCCTCCACCTCTCTTTTAAAAGACATTTTCCCTCCTTTCTGACATCCGTTTTCACATATTTTCTGCTAAATCACTAAATGGTTTTTGTACAGTCAAACAATATCGTGTTATAATTGGGCATTTCTAAAATAAATGTGCAGCTATGTCAGGGGAAGGCCTTTGTGTGTACAGCAGTGTTAAGTGAGCGGCAGTGTTTAGTCCTGGCACTCCCCACAGGATGTGGAAGTGAAACATCACCGCTTCCTCTCAGATCTGATCCAGCACAACTCAACTGCCCGTGCAAATGACTCACACGAGGTCTCAAGACACTTGATCCGTCCAGCACCTCGTCAAGCTGAACATTTGTGTTCCCCATGATGGGGTTAAGAACTTCGGGGAATGATGTGCTCTGCCTTGGAGAAAACACTGGAAAAGAGGGCCGCTCATACCCACTGCTGCACTGGTCATGTAATAAGCCAGGGCATGAAGGCGTCCCCCCGGCCTGATGAAACGGCATTCTTCTTCTGCACGTTGCTGTTGCCCCCGTACAGTTTGCTGAGGGTGTTGCGCGTCATCATCTGCAGGATTGTGTGTTCTGCTGTGTAAAGCGCCTGCACACCGCCACAGAATTAAACTACCTTACACACCTACATAAGTAAAGGTCGGACAGCATCTGCAGAGGTGGCGCTGACAGGACGGGAGGCGTCCTGGAGACAGGCGTCCGGGAGAGAGGCGTCCGGGAGACAGGCGTCCTGGAGAGAGGCGTCCGGGAGACAGGCGTCCTGGAGAGAGGTGTCCTGGAGACGGGCTTCCTGGAGACGGGCGTCCTGGAGAGAGGCATCCTAGAGAGAGGCATCCTAGATACAGGCGTCCTGGAGAGAGGCATCCGGGAGAGAGGCGTCCGGGAGACAGGCGTCCTGGAGAGAGGCGTCCTGGAGACGGGCTTCCTGAAGACGGGCGTCCTGGAGAGAGGCGTCCTGGAGAGAGGCGTCCTGGAGACGGGCTTCCTGGAGACGGGCGTCCTGGAGACAGGCGTCCTGGAGAGAGGCGTCCTGGAGAGAGGCGTCCTGGAGACGAGCGTCCTGGAGAGAGGTGTCCTGGAGACAGGCGTCCTGGAGAGAGGCGTCCTGGAGACGGGCGTCCTGGAGAGAGGTGTCCTGGAGAGAGGCATCCTGGAGAGAGGCGTCCTGGAGACGGGCGTCCTGGAGAGAGGTGTCCTGGAGAGAGGCGTCCTGGAGAGAGGTGTCCTGGAGAGAGGCGTCCTGGAGACGGGCGTCCTGGAGAGAGGTGTCCTGGAGAGAGGCGTCCTGGAGACGGGCGTCCTGGAGAGAGGTGTCCTGGAGACAGGCGTCCTGGAGAGAGGCGTCCTGGAGACGGGCGTCCTGGAGAGAGGCGTCCTGGAGAGAGGTGTCCTGGAGAGAGGCGTCCTGGAGACGGGCGTCCTGGAGAGAGGTGTCCTGGAGACAGGCGTCCTGGAGAGAGGCGTCCTGGAGAGAGGTGTCCTGGAGACAGGCGTCCTGGAGAGAGGCGTCCTGGAGACGGGCGTCCTGGAGACGGGCTTCCTGGAGACGGGCGTCCGGGAGAGAGGCGTCCTGGAGAGAGGCGTCCACACGCCTGCCTGCGCTGCAGCGCCTTCATGTGGAGGCCTGCTCGTTCAGCCTTCATTCCCGCTCTTCTGTCGCTGTTTGTCTTTTGACACACTTAGCGTCAGTTGTTGTCTTACTCTCCTCCATGTGAACTGACTGAGCCTTTGGGCATGTCTGACGGTCTGTGGTTATGTAAACCCCGTCACCGTTACACACGTCACTGTTTCCCAGTCAACAGAACGACCGACGCCGTCATTTCGACCGTGTTCGAAGTTCAATGACTTGGTGGGAAAAGAAAGGATACAGACCCGCCGCGCCCTCGGTGCTCCTGAAGCTGCGTGCTTACATTAAAATGGGTTTTAGATCAATTACACAAAGGAATGTGATGATAAGATGATCTCCCTACAACGACCCGGGGCGCTCAAAACGATCGCGCGTAATTTGCGCGTCATCGTGCGCGTCACTTGTGTTGCGCGTCATTTCCTTCGCGACGTTCAGTTCTTTTTCGTTTTTCGTTTCACGTTGTGTAGTTGTTGTTGGTTTGTTAGCTTGGCAACGTGTGTCTCCGTTTTGTTTGTCAGGTCATGTTTTCGCCTGTTGCAGTCGGACCACGGCTCCCTGAGGTTTGAACGGTTTAGAAATAGGATTGTACTTGTTAAAATGTTAATTTTGGTGTCAGTCGTTTCCTAGCAGACATGTTATTCGTCCGTCGCAGCGACGAGGACCATCTCGTCACGCTGCCCCTGGTGGTTGACTGACGACTTGCACGATGATTAGAGTGAGGAAGAGCTGCGCAACAGACATGCCAGGCAGTCATGTCTCAACTAGCTGTGTGTCTTGGCAGCGGGTTTCAGGTAGGGGTGAGCTCCCGGCCCCTTTTGAGGGGTACTGTGGTATTACCACATGGAGGCGCTCGCAGTGTCCTTTCACACGGGTGCCCTGCTCACAGACCCGTCCACGTGACAGTAAGAGAACGAGGTCTGTGTGCAGGACGTGTCCTGCAGTGCTGCAGCTGGGCGGAGCTGCGCTGACCTTGGCAGCCCAGCCAAGATGTCAGTAACTCAGCGTGCACCAAAGGACAGTCCAGCGCCATCGTCCCACGGGGCTTCATCTTTATATGGCGCCTC
This sequence comes from Lampris incognitus, assembly GCF_029633865.1. Taxonomy (NCBI): domain Eukaryota; kingdom Metazoa; phylum Chordata; class Actinopteri; order Lampriformes; family Lampridae; genus Lampris; species Lampris incognitus. Next base: position 69,813,364 of record NC_079214.1, read on the forward strand.
CTTGCATGCAGTTCCCTCCCGGGGCGCTTCACTCCGACACGGACAAAGGCCCGTGGAGTCGGTTATTATCGTGGCTGGCTCTTTGTTGTCTCATGCACACAGGGGTGTCATGGGGGCTTCAGGGGGGTTTCATGAAGGTTTCTTGGGGGTTTCATGAGGGTTTCTTGTGGGTTTCATGAGGATTTCATGAGGTCTCATGGGGTTTCATGAGGGTCAGATGGGGTTTCATGATGGTTTCTTGGGAGTTTCATGAGGGTCTCATGGGGTTTCATGATGGTTTCTTGGGAGTTTCATGAGGATTTCATGAGGGTCTCATGGGGTTTCATGAGAGTTTCTTGGGGGTTTCATGGGAGTTTCATGAGGGTCTCATGGGGTTTCATGAGGGTCTCATGGGGTTTCATGACAGTTTCTTGGGGGTTTCATGGGGGTCTCATGGGAGTTTCCATCAGCCAACTACTTAATACAGGAAAAGGACTCCCTTTCAGGACCTGTTGCTGCATGATATTATATCAGTATCGTAGTGACTGTTGACGACAGGCTGACGCTACTCAAAGCCACGTGTTTTTTTGTTAGCTTCGCTATTTCTTCCACAACAGGACAAATGATTAAGTGATTGTTCGGTATTATGTAATTGGTTGATCGCGATAATCGCAGATTGTTAATAAGCACACACAAAACATGTCGGGGTGACAAATTAATAACACTTTAATAAGAGAGGACACCAGAATGCCTTTAGCCTATTCTTTATTAGAGGTCGGGTAGCAGAGGCGTTAAAGTTACTACGATACTGATATAATATTATGCAGCAACAGTTCCTGAAAGGGGGTCATTTTTCCTGTACTAAGTAGTTGGCTGATGGCGATAACCACTACTTGTTAATACGGGCACACAAAACGTGTGGAAAAGTGTATTCAATCACACAAAAACAAACACGGTTTGCGTCGGAGGTGGTCAAAGATCTCAAATCCTCCATTCATTTTAATAGCGAGTAGGCTCGTGGGCGTGCCTAGCGCAAGCACGGACGCCTGGCCAATCCTAGCGCTTGATTGCTACACAGGGCGTGTCTTGGCCAGAAAAGCAGTGGGTTTCATAATAACGCCTCCCCGGCACGTTCAAGCCACTCCCCCAGCTCGGACGTGCCGGAAACATCCGAGCGCGCGCTGCGCTGCACCAGGTGTTTGGCATCATCCACCAGGCATACCTGCGGCCATCAGGCAGCCCGCTACGAGAAGCCTGCTAGAACGTCTCTCCGTGCTTCGACGTACTGAACCCTGCGGACTCTCCCTCCGCGGCTCCCACGGCTCCCCGCCTCCAGCGACCTTCACGTCTTCCCCCGGCCCTCTCCAGCGATCTGCCTCCGTGCCTCTCTACCTGGACCCCTCCTATTCGGACTTGACTTCCTGGATCTCGGACCCGGATCGGACCCTGACTCATCCTTTTCGGATCACGGACTGGACTTGTTTGCCAGGTGCACGCACATTATTCAACACCTCCTTGTCATTTACATACCGCACCACACATAGGCTAAAAACACTCACACATAGTCATATCCGCAAACCGCTGGACACCACACATAGTTTATTCACACACCCCACTAACAGAACGTTATTGCACCATACATCCCCCCACCTTAGATTCCCCTGTTATTATTTTGTGGCAGTTTATTTTAATCTGCATTAAAATTGCCTTCGGGTTTCTTAGTACTCTGTGTCCGTCTGCCTTTGGGTTTTGCTACACTGGTCCCTGGTCTTCATTCATGAGTCGTAACAGGTTTCATGGGGGTTTCTTGGGGGTTTCATGGGGGTTTCTTGGGAGTTTTATGAGGGTCTCATGGGGTTTCCATGAGGGTTTCATTGTTACGGTTTGTGGAAGACCAGGCAGAGATAGAGTTAGCCGAAACTGGCGTAATGTATTAATAGTTCATACAAGGTCAACACAGGAGGAGCAACTTGGGAAACAGGAAGTCCAAAATGAACCGAAATGTCCCTTTAAAAGGTCCAACGAGAAAACATGCACGGCCACGAAAAGAGTCCAGTAATCCACTTTGCATGTAATCAACAACAAACAGAGAAAGTCCAAGAAAACTCAGGGGTAATCCAAATTGAGAACGCGGCAGGATGATTCCACAGGGAAACACTCCACAGAGAAAATAGTAAAGCAAGGGCTGAGATAAACTCGGAGAGGATGCACAGGGAGGGAAGAGTAACCACTTCAACGAGGAGGTTATGGCACGAACTTGCACTGAGCTCTGGGAGACCAGCAAACTTAAGCCCAGCCCAGACGAGCTGATTAGCTGCAGGTGCGGGACGAGCCGACAAGCTTCAGGTGTTAGACGGAGCGCGACTGGCTTGTTCCCGTTGACAAGCGTGCAGCTCCCTGTCAGCGCGCTCAGAGGTCCCGGGCGTACCAGCGAGATCACGTTGGGAAGGGTGCACGGCTCGCCCAGCCGTGCACCCTTCCCAACCGGGGGTTCAGCTTCTTCGCGGTGGACTGAAGCGGGAGGTCTTTCGAGGACAGCCACACCCTTTGGCCTGGTTGGTACGTAGGCGCTGGGGACCGGCGTCGGTTGGCTCCCCGACTGGCGCGCTCAGCTGCCCGGTGCAGAGCAGCTCTGGTCACCTCCCAGATGTGACGACACCGGTTCAGATGGGTCTGCACGGAGAGAACTGCCACTTCCGACTCCTGTGCAGCAAAGAGAGGCGGCTGGTAGCCCAGGGACACCTCAAAAGGTCAGAGGCCGGTGGCAGAGCTGACCAGGGAGTTGACGGTATACTCGACCCAGGGAAGGAACCGGCTCCAGGAGCTGGGCTTCTTGGCGGCAACCCACAGAGGGCAGACTCCACGCTCTGGTTCATTCTCTCCGTCTGCCCATTAGTCTGTGGGTGATATCCAGAGGAGAGACTAACAGAGGCACCCAACCCCTTACAAAAAGCCCGCCACACCTGGGAGACGAACTGGGGCCCTCGGTCCGAGACGACGACCAGGGGAAGGCCGTGGAGACAGAACACGTGGCTCGTCAGGAGGTTTGCCATCTCAGAAGCCGATGGGAGTTTTGGGGAGGGCCCCCAGCTGCACTCCCTTACTGAAGCGGTCCACCACTGTCAGGATCACAGTGTTACCCTTGGAGGGAGGCAGTCCGGAGACAAAATCCAACGAAACATGGAACCAGGGCCGGCTTGGAGTTGTGAGGGGCTGCAGCAGACCCGCGGGTGCCTGGTGAGAGGCCTTGCTGCGAGCACAGATGGAGCAGGCCTTTACGAAGTCCCTGACGTCGTCCTTCACGGTGGGCCACCAGAAACGCCGAGCCAGGAAGGTGAAGGTGCAGTGGACACCCAGGTGGCAAGCAAACCGACTGGCATGGCCCCACTGAAGAACCCGGGACCGGACTGAGTCAGGGACGAACATACGGCGTGGAGGCACATGGCAGGATGGGAGCGCAACGCCTGCCAGACCACGGTCTCGATGCAGGTAACCACACCAACCATCCTGGCCTCAGGAAGGATGGGAGCCGGCTCCTCTGTAGCTGGCTCCCTCCTCGGGTGTTGTCGGGACAGGGAGTCTGCCTTCGTGTTGTGGGACCCGGGCCGATAAGTCAGCGTGAAGTCAAACCGACTGAGGAAGCTGGCCCACCGTGCCTGCCGACCATTGAGACGCTTGGTTGCTCGGATGAACGTCAAGTTCTTATGGTCAGTCCAGATGGTGAACGGTTGTTCCGCCCCCTCCAGCCAATGGCGCCACTCCTCCAGAGCAGCCACCACTGCCAGCAGCTCCCGGCATCGTAGTTCTTCTCGGCGGGGAGGAACCGGCGAGAGAAGAAGGCGCATGGATGGACCTTCTGGTCAGACGCTGGCCGCTGGGAGAGGACAGCCCCCAACCCGGTGTCCGAAGCGTCCACCTCCACGATGAACTGCCTCTTGGGGTCGGGGTGGAGCAGGACCGGGGCGCTGGTGAACCTCTCCTTGAGGGACTGGAACGCAGAGCGGGCAGCTGGGGACCAGATGAACGGCTGGGAGGGGGAGGTCAGCTTGGTGAGAGGTTCTGCCACGCGGCTGTAGTTCCTGATGAACCTCCGGTAGAAGTTCGCAAACCCGAGGAAGCTCTGTAATTCTTTCCGGGATGTGGGATCGGGCCAGTCCACCACAGCCTGGATCTTGCGGGGGTCAGCTCAGGTCTGTCCGTTCTCAACGATGAAGCCCAGGTAGTCAACGGAAGGGGAATGGAACCGGCACTTCTCTGCCTTGACGAAGAGCCGGTTCCGGTGGAGATGTTCGAGTACCCGGCGGACATGCTGGACATGTTCCTCGAGGGTCCTGGAGAAGATGAGGATGTCATCGAGGTAGACCACAACAAACTCGTCGAGCATGTCGCGGAGAATGTCATTCATGAGAGCCTGGAATACCGCCGAGGCCTTGGTGAGGCCAAACGGCATGACCAGGTACTCATAATGACCCCGGGTTGTCTTAAAGGCTGTCTTCCACTCGTCCCCTTTCCGGATCCGGACCAGATGATAGGCACACCAGAGGTCCAGCTTAGTGAAGACAGTAGCCTGGGTGAGGGGCTCAAGGGTGGAACTCATGAGAGGAAGGGGGTACTTGTTTTTGACGGTTATCTCATTGGCGATAGTCAATGCAGGGTCGGAGGCCCCCGTCCTTCTTCTTCACGAAAAATAATCCAGTTGCCACCTGGGAGGACGAGGGCCGGAGGAGCCCCGCTGCCAAGGACTTGGAGATGTACTCATCCATCGCAGCCTTCTCGGGGATGGTCAGACTGTACAGACGACTGCTGGGAAGGGGTGCCCCAGAGCAGAGGTCGATAGCACAGTCATAAGGCCGATGAGGAGGAAGGGATTGGGCCCGGGTCTTGCTGAAAACCTCACCTAGATCATGGTTCTCAGGGGGAACAGAGGAGGAGGGGCACGGGCCGGGAGCAGCCTGGAGACATTGGGCATGACAGGAGGAGCTCCACTCCATGATGGTACCGAAGGCTCAGGCGATGTGTGGCTCATGCTGCACGAACCAGCGGTGCCCTAGGATCACAGGGACTGGATGATGAAGAATCGAAGTTTCTCAGCATGGTTCCCTACTATGGTGAGAGAGACGGGGTGGGTGCGTTGGGTGACACTGGCCAGGCAGAGCTCGTCCAGCACGAAGGCCTCCATGGGCTTCTCCAGTGTCTCTAGCGGGATGTTAGCCTGGGCAGCAAACTTTGAGTCCAGGAAACACTCATCAGCTCCCGAGTCGAGGAGTGCACCCACCGTGAGCCGCTGGTCAGCCCAGGCCAGGGTAACGCTAACCAGATGGTTCTGTGGGGCAGATAGGATCTCCCGGGGTCCCAGTGAGCCTAGTCTGATCAGATGTCCCTTCTGGCCGCAATAGAGGCATTGACCTGCCTTGAACTGGGCCTCCCATTTGGCCGGACTAAGGCGCTTGCACCCCAGCTGCATAGGTTCCTCCCCCGTCGTGGTCTGGGGCGCGGAGGAGAAACGGCCACAGGGAAAGTGGGGCGAGCAGGAGTCGGGGTCCTGTCAGGAGTACTGGACGACTGGGGAATGGACGGGGATCCACGCAGGGCTCGCTCGTGCCTCCTCTCCCGGAGGCGTCCATCGATGCGGATGGCGAGCGTGATCAGGTCATCGAGAGAGGTGGGCTCCTCCCGGATGGCTAGCTGGTCCTTGACAGCCTCGCTGAGACCTCTCCGGAAGGTGACCCGAAGTGACTGGTCGTTCCAGCCGCTCTCAGCTGCGGCCAGCCTGAACTCCACTGAGTAGTCCATGACACTGCCACTGCCCTGCTGGATACTGCTCAGTCGAGCACCAGGGTCCTGGCCACAGACCGGATGGTGGAATACCTTCCGTAGTTCCGCCACAAAGTCCCCGTAGGTGAGGCAGAAACTGGCACCCATGGACCAGGAAGCAGTGAACCACTGAGCTGCTCGGCCTGTGAGCAGGTTGGTCACGTAAGCGACACGGGCAGCATCAGGCGTGAACATGCTAGGTTGGTGCGTGAAGACCAGCTCACACTGCATGATGAACGTGGCACAGGTCTCGAAGTTGCCATCAAATGGTCGTGGACTGGAGAGGCAGGGCTCCCGGGGAACTGGGTTGAGCCCCACAGGGTTAACTGGGGCAGCGTGCCCAGGGGGCGGGTTACCCACGACTCCAGGAGCAGGTTGGCCCGGTGGCTGGGTGGTGAGAGCCGCCGTGATGGTCTGCAACTGCCGCAGGATCTCTACTTGTTGGCTCGCCAACGCCGCCCGCTGGCTCGTTAGGTTGTCCACAGAGGCCTGGAGGGGCTGGACCTAAGCCTGAAGATCCCTCACAGCAACAGACGCCGCCTCTAGCTGCTGGGAGTGGGAGTTGGTCAGTTGGATCTGCTTGATGAGAGCTGCTTGAACCGGACTGGTCGGTACGCTCTCTGTGCCGGCTGGGGTCGTCATGGCAAGTTCGTACTGTTACGGTTTGTGGAAGACCCCAAGCGCACGACACCAGGCAGAAATAGAGTTAGCCGAAACTGGCGTAATTTACTAATAGTTCATACAAGGTCAACACAGGAGGACAAGGAGCAACTTAGGAAACAGGAAGTCCAAAATGAACCGAAATGTCCCTTTAAGAGCCAACGAGAAAACATGCACGGCAACGAAGAGAGTCCAGTAATCCACTCTGCAGGTAGTCCACAACAAACAGATAAAGTACAAGAAAACTCAGGGGTAATCCAAATGGGGAACGCGGCAGGATGATTCCACAGGGAAACACTCCACAGAGAAAATAGTAAAGCAAGGGCTGAGGTAAACTCGGAGAGGATGCACAGGGAGGGAAGAGTAACCACTTCAACGAGGAGGTTACGGCACGAACTTGCAATGAGCTCAGGGAGACCAGCAAACTTAAACCCAGCCCAGACGAGCTGATTAGCTGCAGGTGCGGGACGAGCCGACAAGCTTCAAGTGTTAGACGGAGCGCGCCTGGCTCGTTCCCGTTGACAAGCGCGCAGCTCCCTGGCAGCGCGCGCTCAGAGGTCCCGGGCGTACCAGCGAGATCACGTTGGGAAGGGGGCACGGCTGGGCGAGCTGGAACATTCATGGGGGTTTCATGGGGTTTCATGAGGGTTTCATGAGGGTTTCATGGGGGTTGCAGTGGTAAACGTGGATTTTGCATCCAACCTGGCTGCAGTGGAGCTGTAGGGAGTGGGAATGGCCTACAGTCCTATACCGTCTTATTGACCCCTCCCTCCTTTGGCCACTCGTCTTGATAGGCCATCCGCGTACTGCCGTGTTCACTGGGTCGTTTTCCAGACGAGGTATTTTACGTCCCTTTCACGTAATGATCTGTCACGTTTCATCAGTAAGTAAGCTGCCTGGGTCGCTGCACACTGCGTTGTATCATGTGTTGTAAAGATGCAACCCTTAATGCAAATGCACGGAATGGACCCTTACACTCACACACACACTCTCACACACACACACACACACACACACACACACACACACACACACACACGCACTGACCAACACACCTGCAAAACAACTGCAGTGCAGCCTGTTTAAATGAGCTAATCTTCTATATCCAAGGACAAGTTGTGTTATCATAATGGTGCTATTGATTATACATGACTCACTTTGTCTGATTATGATTACAATTTAACATCGACTTTCCGCATGCGATGAATTTATTCTCATGGTGTCAGTCTTGTTGACTCGTATGATCTATGATTCATCAATACCATCGATTCTCCCAAAGTTCATCCATCCATATGTGACTGGCACGTCGGTGTTTTACATAAAAAGATGGAGGAGAGGCGATCTGCATGTCAGCAAAATGTCACCGTAATTGAGCTCAGCAGTTGTTATTGTCCCTTAACAAACTTCTGACTGGTTTATAGGCGAGGCCGGGACACGAGGCATCAGTCACTCACATTAACAAGGACACGAGCCGTGCACGCTGCGCGGACACGAGCCGTGCACGCAGCACAGACGCAGCACGTGCTGCCCTCCTGCAAACACAGTTCACTTGCAGTGTAATAGGACGCGTTGTGGCTCACAGCGGCGCCATTGTGCAGCCGCTGGAAAGACTTGCTTGATTGGCTTTTCCAGCATGTATATCTATTCTTGTATATCTAGTTTTTATTTCTTTACCGGAAGAGCACAATGACGTGAGTCACGCGTATTTACACTGCACAAAAGAACACATGAACATGAATATACCGTGCAGCCTTGACACAGATATCTGTCTAAGTTTAATTTATTATTACTATTACTTCATGGGTGGCGAAAAGACAACCAGATGATGGACAACAGATCCACAAGGCCTAACATCTGCATCAGTATCATGTCACCTGAAACTAAACCACTTGCAGGGAGCAAGAGACAGACAGTTTGTGTGTGAGACCACAGGAAGACAACTGACCATCTGACCTACTGATTTAATGTCCACTGACCAGCTCCTTACGTCACTTACCCTTTTTCCATTGTTCATGACATGGTTTTGCGCGGCACTAGTAGCCACACACTGTGGTATCAGCTAGCTAGCTAGCCAGTGTGTCACCGCGTCACTTCTGGTGTGTGTGGGGGAGGGGTTGGGGGACAAAGTGAAAACAGGAAGAATCGGAAATGATTTAGCAGATGCTGGATTATCTACACAATGTCATCATGTCTGTATTCTTAAAAAGATGTTGTGGTGATACACATCTGAGGGTAGATTCACCAGGGCTGCTGCTCCTTTAAGGCAGAAATTCAGCGTGATGACGTAGGCACTGCTTAGAGTTTCCGGGGTGGAGCCATGTTAGCAGCAGCTAACGGTTAGCTGGTTGCCAGGAGAGATTGAGCTGTATCGGTGTCGTTTTGTGTGGCGAGTAAACGGAATTGACTCGACTCGACCTCTCCGTCTCCTCCTCCCTGCACTCCCCCATTGGTGACCCCGCACGTTGACGACTAACATGTCGACCCAAAGCGATGACGACACCGCTGCGGTTCCGAGTGATGCTAACGGTATGGCTCATGTTAGCGCTAGCATCTCAGCAGCGACGGTGAAGTTGGCAGCACCGTCCCCGGCCATGGTTTCAGCACATTGAAGCCCAGTTCGAGCTGGGAGGAATAACGCGGGACGGTACGAGGTGTTTCCATGTGGTGGCGGCGTTGGATGCCCGGACCACGGCCCGAGCTATGGGGCTACTGGAAGCCCCCCGGCTGTGGGGAAATACGGCGCATCAAGGCTTCCTTTTGCAGCTCCTCCAGCTGTCGGAGATGGAGAAGGCGGGTCGCCTGCTGTCACTCAACGGACTCAGCGATAGCGAACCTTCCGAGCTGCTGGAGAAGATGTTGGCCGTTTTGGGCTCGGCGGACCCCTCTTTCATTTTCACCCATATTTTTCTCTGGCAGCTCCCAGCGCCTGAGCGCACAGCGCTAGCCAGCCCCCCCCTCTCCTCCAGCAAAGACTACCGCGCTCTGGGTGCGGAAGTGGACAGGATTTTCCTCGCCAACCGGCAGCAGTTCGTTCATGCGGTGCTCCCCACCCGGACCTCGCCCCCGCCGCTGGAGGACAACAGGTTTGGTGCCAGGGCCAAGCGGTGTCGCCCGCCATGCAGCTTCAGCGTCCAAGGAAACGCCAGCACCGGTGCTCAGTAGCAGCTATGAGCGCCGGCGAGAACAGCAGGCTGTTGTTTATCAAGGACGCCTCATCTGGCCGCTGGTCGGCTGCTGGTCGGTTCGGGCGCTCAGCGTAGCATCCTGCCTGCATCGGCCGCGGACACCATGGCCGGCGGTCAAGGCCCCCCGATGGATGCCGCGAACGGCACGCCCATACGTACCTACTGCACCAGGTATGTGGAGGTTTGTTTCGGCGGGCGGCGTTTCGGCTCGGACTTCGTTATGGCCGCGGTGTCGGTTCCCCTCCTGGGCGCGGACTTCCTGTGCACCTTCAGGCTGCTGGTGGATGTTACGAACTGTCGCTTGATCGATGCTGTCTCTTTCGCTACATACCCGTGCACACTGGGAGGTGCAGGGACGCTCGGCCTGTCAAACATGCTCGCCGCCGGAGACACGTATCAACGACTGCTCGCAGAGTTCCCTGACCTCACCACACCCACGTTCTCGTCAGCGGTGGCCAAGCACGGCGTGGAGCACCATATTGCCACCGACGGCCCCCCGGTCTACGCACGTGCTCGGCGCCTCGACTCTGCTAAGCTCGCAATCGCCAGGGAGGAGTTTGCCACCATGGAACGCCTCGGCCGCTCGGACAGCCCGTGGGCCTCCCCCCTGCACATGGTTTCTAAGGCTGACGACGGTTGGCGCCCCTGCGGCGATTTGCGTCGCCTGAACAACGCCACAACCCCTGACCGGTACCCCGTCCCGCACATACAGGATTTCTCCGCCCACCTGGCGGGGGCCACCATCTTTTCCAAAGTAGATTTGGTGCGGGGCTACCACCAGGTACCGGTCCACCCTCGGCACGTGCCCAAGACAGCGGTCATCACGCCATTTGGACTCTTCGAGTTCCTGCGGATGCCCTGCGGTCGCAAGGCGGCAGCGCAGACGTTCCAGCGGCTGATGGACTCTGCTACGGGATATGCCGTTCTTGTTTGTTTACTTGGATGACATTCTCGTGGCCAACGCATCCGTGGAGGAGCACCTGACGCAGCTCCGGCAGTTCAAGCGGCTCAGTGCACATGGACTCATAGTCAACCCAGCCAAGTGCCAGCCTGTCGTCCATCGACTTCCTCGGCCACCGCATCTCCCCGCAAGGAGCCGTTCCGCTTCCTGCCAGAGTGGACACCGTCGCCAGTTTTCCACGCCCCCGCACTGTGATGTCCCTGCAGGAGTTCTTGGGCATGGTGAACTTTTATAACAGGTTCATTCCCCACGCAGCTCACCGCAAGTGGCCCTTGTACGAGGCCCTGCGGGGCAAGGAAGCCAAGGGCGAGGTAGACTGGTCCCCGGGAATGGACGAAGCTTTCGACGACGCCAAGGCCGCGCTGGCCAATGCCGCTTTGCTGGCGCACCCATCCCCCACTGCCCCGATTGCCCTCACGACCGACGCCTCTGAGCAAACAGTTTAAGGACAATGAGGGGAAGTACAGCACCTTCGACCGGGAGCTCCTGGGTCTCTTCCTCGACTCCCGACACTTCAGGTTCCTGTTGGAAGGCCGCCATTTCACTGCCTTTGTCGACCACAAGCCACTGACATTTGCCATGGCCAAGACCTCCGAGCTGTGGTCTGGGCGCCAACAGCGTCAGCTCTCTGCCGTCTTGGAGTTTACCACGGACATCCGGCACGTGGCTGGCAAGGACAACTTGGTCGCTGACTGCCTCTGGCAGGGTCCGTTCACTTGGGACTCGATTACGCTGCCATGGCTGCAGGACCACCAGGTGGCCAGAAGCTGGTCCCCTGTCATCGACCACGTCTACTGAGGTGGCCCGGGCGTTCATCGGATCCTGGGTGGCCCGTTTTGGCACGCCGGCTGACCTTACCTCTGACAGGGGCCCGCAGTTCACGTCGGAGCTCTGCACTGCAGTCGCAGAGGGGCTGGGGGTGAAGCTCCACCGCACCACAGTGTACAACCTGCAAGGGAACGGACTTTGTGAGCGGTTTCATCGGTCTATGAAGGCCGCTCTTCGTGCCAGCCTCACGGACAGCAACTGGGTCGATCGCACCCCTGGGGTCATGCTCGGCCTTCGCTCTGCCCCCAAGGAAGACCTCCAGTCCTCGTCTGCCGAGCTGGTTTACGGCCAGCCGCTGCGTGTCCCAGGTGAGTTTCTGCCGGACGCTGTGGCCCCCTGGTCAGCAGCTTCTTATCGGGCTGTGGCCCGGGACAGTGCCAACGCTTTCGCTCCGATCCCTACATCTCACCACTGCCTCCCTCAGTCCTACGTCCCCAAGGATCTGCTGTCAGCCAGGTACGTCTTCATACACCACGACACCCACCGTACCCCCCTGCAGCCCCCCTACGACGGGCCCTTCCGCGTCCTGGAAGCGGGGCCTAAGAACTTTGTGGCGGACATGGGGGGCAAGCTGGAGCGGTTCTCGGTGGACTGTCTCAAGCCTGCCCATTTGGATCTGGGTGGGCCGGTCGAACTGGCCCTGCCCTCACGGCATGGACGCCCCCCTTCTCAGGCCCTGGCCCAGCCTCGGCCCCTGCCCGGGCTCCGGCTCTGTCCCCTGCCCCCATCCCCATACTCATTCAGCGCAGCTGTTTTGGCCGCCTGGTCCGCCCCCCGAGACGTTGACTGTTTCACTGAGGACTGTTCGCCTGTTGGCTGTTTGTGTTTCGCTGAGTACTTTTGTGTTGCATTTTTTCGTGATGGTGAATTCTGGGGGGGCCTGTGTGGTGATACACAATTGAGGGTAGATTCAGCAGGGGCTGCTGCTCCTTTAACGCAGACATTCAGAGTGCTGACGTAGGCACTGCGTAGAGCTTCCGGGGTGGAGCCATGTTTGCAGCAGCTAGCGGTTAGCTGGTTGCCAGGAGAGATTGTGTTGTATCGGTGTTGTTTTGTGTGGCGAGTAAACAGGATTGACTCGACTCGATCTCTCCGTCTCCTCATTCCTGCACTCCCACCGTATCAACATTTCATCGTTTTAAACATCACTGTTCTGGTCAGTACAGTTTACCCTGACCCACCAGTCCAGACACATCACCCCCCCCCCCTCAGTTCAGACACCTGACCTCCCCGGTCCAGACACCTCACCCCTCCCCCCCAGTTCAGACACCTGACCCACCCGTCCAGACACCTCACCCCTCCCCCCCAGTTCAGACACCTGACCCACCCGTCCAGACACCTCAACCCCCCTCAGTTCAGACACCTCACCTCCCCAGTCCAGACAGCTGGACTGGGGAGGCCACAGCGTTGGTGACAGTGAGCTGGCCTTGCAGGTCTCTGGATACCCAGCGTTACTCCACCCAGCAGAGCTGTGAAAAGGCTAATAATGCGTTATTACGGTCCCGGTGCCCCTGTCGCCTGGCCGCGATAGCGGCGGTGTCAGCACGTGTGATAACGGACAGTAATGTGGAGGAGCTGGGAGCGAGAAGTCCAGCCTGCCTCCTGTGCGATGAGAGCTGAGCAAGGAGCACACTTCCGGTCCTGATGCAGAGCTCCTGACGCCCAGCTCGCCGCCACCTCATGACGAACATCTGCACAGGCACTCCAGAAGCGTGCGCACACATCTGCCTGATTGATGTGTGTACAAACCTGTGCTTTGGTCCTGACCAGGGAGGTTCTGCTTGCCGCCGTTGATGGTTTTTATTCGGCTCGGTTTTGGCGACGTGCTTGGCGTGGTCTGCGTCTTCCCTCTGATCATGTTTAGCTCTGTTCTCTGTAAGTCTGTGTCGTGTTTTTCCATGAGCCCTGAGCAACAGGCGTTCTGCTGGCGTGCCATGCGGTGGACAATAAAGTTCTCTGAATGGGAGTCAGAGAGTAATTGTTCTCTGTTCTAATTTGTTTTTCAGACGTGTTTACCAGAATCACAGACCCCTTCACTTATCTGCGCGGGCTACATGAAAGACTATGGCCTAATTGTTTCATCATGATGTATTCATATTTAATGTGGATACATTATGTCCTTGCAAAAGAGATCTCCGCAAAGAAATAATTAGCAAATGTGTTGTGCGCATGCTTAAATGTCTCAAAGAGAATGTAAAATCATGTTGTCCGTGGCGTCTTGGGGCATATTTACCATGAGTACCCCTGCACGTCTGTTATGCACTCTTGTTCTGGTCCCTTTGTTTCCAACAAAGTTTGAGAAAATTACCCCGGAACACAAATAGCCATCCCGCTTTCAACCCTAAACATATTGAATATTCGTCTTTGGCCCAGCCACGTGGCTCTGGTGTTGCGGGTTTACAGCTCTGGGTTTCTTTCTGGAGCGGCTGAAAAAACGTAACAAACACTGTGACACACGCGAACAGCAGAATAGTACGTATGAAAACCACACGGCAGCCAAGCTGAGGCCGCTAGCGCCACTAGTGGTAGTGGGGTGTATCATCAAAGCGCCACTGGTGGTAGTGGAGTGTAACATCAAAGCATCTCTAGAGGCAGTGGAGTGTAACATCAAAGCGCCGCTAGTGACAGTGGAGTGTATCATCAAAGCGCCTCTAGTGGTAGTGGAGCGTAATATCAAAGCGCCACTAGTGGTAGTGGGGCGTATCATCAAAGCGCCACTAGTGGTAGTGGGGTGTATCATCAAAGCGCCACTAGTGGTAGTGGGGTGTAACATCAAAGCGCCTCTAGTGGTAGTGGAGTGTATCGTCAAAGCGCCTCTAGTGGTAGTGGAGTGTAACATCAAAGCATCTCTAGTGGCAGTGGAGCAGGGTTGCCAACCCTCCCGGATTGGCCGGGAGTCTCCCGGACAGCAGCAAATCCAATCTGGGGGATTTTTTTGACCATCTGACATTTAAAAATGTGTTAAAACTGATATGAGCGGGTTTACTGAGCGCGACTCTTATTATGAAGACCGGTGCTGCGTTAGGGTTTTCAGCAGATCCTTCCTCCCAAGTGTGCCCACAGGTGGATGGGGACGTGGTGGACTCGAATGAGGAGAACTCTGCTCATACCGTGCTGAATGACTGCCAAAGCCCCTCAGCACGGCTGCCCCAGCTAACATGGCACCCTAGGCAAGGTTGTCTGTGGCGCCCCCTGGTGACCAGAAATTCGTGCTTTGAATTCACCGCTAGTTTTTTCCTAAGAGACTAGAAAAGAAAGGGAAAAACTTCAGGAAGAAGCACAACTAATAAAAAATGTCAAAGACTACGTTCTTGTTATTAAACTTTTATCCAGTCAAAAACTCAAAATATATAAAAGCAATACAGTAAAACTGTATAAATAACTAAATTAAAACAAAAACCAGGTGGAAAAATTGCACATCATTTAGAAGAAAAACAAAGCTTTGCATGCCCTCTGCTAACATGCTCTGTTGTTAAATCGTTGGACAGGACAGTGGGACGCTCAGCCGGGACTGTAGGTACAGCCTGGCAACCACCATCTAACTCAGGTGCTTTCTTTACAAGTAGACAAAGCTAGGGAGCCTGACACTGCACCACCTGCCTGAGCTGAGGATGTGGAGCTGGATGTGGAGCTGGGTGGTGCATGACCTGCCTGGACTGAAGATGTGGAGCTAGATGTGGAGCTGGGTGGTGCATGACCTGCCTGGACTGAAGATGTGGAGCTGGGTAGTGCATCACCTGCCTGAGCTGAAGATGTAGCACTGGATGTGGCGCTGGGTGGTGCATGACCTGCCTGAGCTGAAGATGTGGAGCTAGATGTGGAGCTGGGTGGTGCATCACCTGCCTGGACTGAAGATGTGGAGCTGGATGTGGAGCTGGGTGGTGCATCACCTGCCTGAGCTGAAGATGTGGAGCTGGACGTGGAGCTGGGTGGTGCATGACCTGCCTGAGCTGAAGATGTGGAGCTAGATGTGGAGCTGGGAAGTGCATCACCTGCCTGAGCTGAAGATCTGGAGCTGGATGTGGAGCTGGGTGGTGCATGACCTGCCTGAGCTGAAGATGAGGGATTGTCACCAGGAAGCCCAAAGGTTGTATTGGGTGGTTGTGGAGCAAAATATTTAAAAGTGCATCTATAAAGTAAACTTGGTCGGGTAAAAAGGTCATTGTGAGTATAAATATTATGAGTTGACACTGGTATACAATAATAATCTCACATCATCTTGTCATGATAATCAAAAAGCTACATGTTTTAATGGGAATAAATTGTGTCTTTTTATCAGGTAATACAAACTTCCTGCACCAATACTGTCAAATGGGATTCAATTAACAGCTCTGTCTGGTAGGACCAGTCTTAAAGCATTCAAGCCTAGCTACTGACCATTCATAGACAGACAGACAGACAGACAGACAGACAGACAGACAGACAGACAGACAGACAGACAGACAGACAGATAGACAGATAGATAGATAGATAGATAGATAGATAGATAGAGCTATATCCAGATATTGTAGGTCTTTTAGATGTGTCACCGTCATGGACAGCAGAAGTCACTCAGTCAGGACAGGTACTGGGGTGGTGGTCTCCCCCTCAAGAACCACACGTTGATGGTGAGAATGGATGGACAGGGCCAAGTCCAACATCCAGTCAAGAAGACTATTTCGCTTGTGTATAACGTAATATATTAACAACATGTGTTTATATTACATTGATAGGGGTGCACAAAAAAACGAAAGTTGGGTTTTTTTAAGGTCGAAGTTGTGCGCCCCCTAGAGCATCTTACGCGCCTAGTATTTGCCTCTACTGCCTATGCGGTGGGCAGGACCTGCCCGTCAGAGCCAACTCTAGGGCAGATGGCTTGAGACTTGGGAGGGCAACTAATGCCTTGTCCACACGTAAACGAGTATTTTGGAAAACGTCTACGTTTTCCAAATAATGTCTTTATGCACGCTGAGCAATCCAGGTAAGCAAACCATAGAGAGCGGCATCGAACCGCCTGAACACAAGGTAACCCCATGAGGGTGAGTCAAACCATCTGAACACAAAGTAACCCCATGAGGGTGAGTCAAACCATCTGAACACAAGGTAACCCCATGAGGGTGATTCAAACCACCTGAACACAAGGTAACCCCGTGAGGGTGATTCAAACCACCTGAACACAAAGTAACCCCATGAGGGTGATTCAAACCACCTGAACACAAGGTAACCCCATGAGGGTGATTTAAACCACCTGAACACAAAGTAACCCCATGAGGGTGATGCAAACAACCTGAACACAAAGTAACCCCATGAGGGTGATTCAAACCACCTGAACACAAGGTAACCCCATGAGGGTGATGCAAACCACCTGAACACAAAGTAACCCCATGAGGGTGATTCAAACCACCTGAACACAAGGTAACCCCGTGAGGGTGATGCAAACCACCTGAACACAAAGTAACCCCATGAGGGTGATTCAAACCACCTGAACACAAGGTAACCCCATGAGGGTGAGTCAAACCATCTGAACACAAGGTAACCCCATGAGGGTGATTCAAACCACCTGAACACAAGGTAACCCCGTGAGGGTGATTCAAACCACCTGAACACAAAGTAACCCCATGAGGGTGATTCAAACCACCTGAACACAAGGTAACCCCATGAGGGTGATTCAAACCACCTGAACACAAAGTAACCCCATGAGGGTGATGCAAACAACCTGAACACAAAGTAACCCCATGAGGGTGATTTAAACCACCTGAACACAAGGTAACCCCATGAGGGTGTGTCAAACCATCTGAACACAAGGTAACCCCACGAGGGTGATTCAAACCATCTGAACACAAGGTAACCCCATGAGGGTGATTCAAACCACCTGAACACAAGGTAACCCCATGAGGGTGATTCAAACCACCTGAACACAAAGTAACCCCATGAGGGTGATTCAAACCACCTGAACACAAGGTAACCCCATGAGGGTGATTTAAACCATCTGAACACGAAGTAACCCCATGAGGGTGATGCAAACCACCTGAACACAAGGTAACCCCAAGAGGGTGATTCAAACCACCTGAACACAAGGTAACCCCATGAGGGTGATTCAAACCACCTGAAC
Organism: Lampris incognitus; assembly: GCF_029633865.1. NCBI lineage: Eukaryota > Metazoa > Chordata > Actinopteri > Lampriformes > Lampridae > Lampris > Lampris incognitus. The sequence continues at coordinate 69,830,882 of NC_079214.1, forward strand.
GCAAGGTAACCCAAAGAGGGTGATTCAAACCGCCTGACACAATGTAACCCCATGAGGGTGACTCAAACCAGCTGAACACAAGGTAACCCCATGAGGGTGATTCAAACCACCTGAACACAAGGTAACCCCAATAGGGTGATTCAAACCTCTGAACATAAAGTACCTGGGGGTACCTGCAGTCAGGTGAGACTGAAGAGGTCACTTAGATGATGATGAAACGTTTCTGTCAACAAATGTTGTGTCCCGATAAACTAAGTCAGGTTTCTGTGCTAGATTGTTCTACACGTGTTGGCCTTTCTGTGCTAGATTGTTGTACATGTGTGTGATGTCTTGAGTTGACGCAGTTGGAGGACAGTAGGGGGAGCTAGAGGACAAGATAGGATGTAAGTGACTGTAAGAGCTGAGAAGGGTGGTGACGTGGGTGGTTGAAGTAAAGAAGTGTATGCTAACAGACGTGTGTCTGTTAGCAACAAAACATATTGGCGACGATGGCTGTGAATGTGAACCCAGTGCCACAGCAGGCAGCACCTGCCTGCTGTGTGGCTTCACCAGACTTGACATCAAAAGAGACTGGCTTCACACTCACGGGTCAGGGTCAGTTCACCGCACCAGGCAGACAAGACTCGAGAGAGCGTCAACCTGCTACCTGCACTATTATCTTGGATTGGGGGGCATAAAGAGTGAGTATCTTCAGTGTATTTCCAATAGTATTTCCAATAGTTTTGTCTAGCTCTGCTGTGGTTTTCATTCAAGCAACTAACGTTAGCGAACGTAACGTTAGCTAGCTAGCTAACGTAACTGGTTATTTTCTTGCCCGGTGCGGGATTCGATACGGAGTGTACTGCACCACAAGGCGACATCACTAACCGCTCGGCTAAAGGGTCAGACCCGTTAGCTAGGGACTAACGTGTCTTATTAGTAGTTTACACTAACTAGCTATCTTCCACCCGGTAACGTTGCTAGCTAGTTGCTGACGTTGCTGGCTAGTTGTTTGAATGCTGCTAGGCAAGCTAACTATCGGTAGTGTCCGGTAACGTTACCGGTAGCTAGCTAGTTATGTTTGTCCAACCTTAGCTCTGGCCATGCAATATGTTCATTCAAATAACTAACTAGCTAGCAAACGTTAGCTACTGGTAGCTATTATTAGCTAACAATGCTAACGTCGGGACTACTGGACCAGTGGTCAGCTAGCCTAACGTTAGCTAGCTACCTATCACTCCCGCACTTTTGCCCACCTCTCTAATACAGAGATCCCCCACTTACCAAATCTCACTTTAACCCCTGGACACAACCAGGGGGCCGCCAGCGTCCACGAGAGACAACGCGACGAGACAAGGGCTAACATGCTTCAGATGTGGCGCACGCGACCCCGCCAGGAGGGCCCGCTGCAATAACTGCAGGAAACAGGGGCATTTTGCAAAGGTGTGTAGGGGGCCAAAGAGTAACTGAAATTACAGATGATGTGGAACAAGTAGAGAGCCCTGTGCCTGAAGTGACTATATTAAATGTAGATACTGTAGCTCGCACTGGGAATAAGATAATGTGCACAGTACAGATGGCTGTTGAGGGGCAGACAACACAAAATGTGGAACTTACGCTGGACACGGGCTCTGCCGTTTCAACCCTTCCCAATGCAATGTTAATGCAACTTTTCCCGAACGCCCCACTGAGTACACCGACACTGAAACTTGTGAGTTACGGAGGCAATCCTATTCCTGTGAGTGGAACTCTACATGCCACTGTCATACGCCAGTAAAAGTATGAGGAGTGAGATATATGTTACACACTTGGACACGGCCGTTCTAGGCAGAGACTTGTTTGCTGGACTTGATATGCAGTTAGTGAATGATCAGGTTGCAAGTCCGACCTCCTCCCCAGTCACACGTCACCCAGACGCTGTTTCATCCATTTCTAAACAGAGCAATGGGGAGACACTGAGCTATGCAAAAGGATTTGTTCACAAAATCAAAGTGCGCACAGATGTGACCCCAATTCAGCAAAGACTGCGCCGCCTACCTTTTGCAGTGAGAGGTGCAGTTACACAGGAGCTTGAGAAGCTTCAAAGACAGGACATTATAGAGCCTATCGAGTCATCAGAGTGGGTTTCCCCTGTTGTAGTGACTGCAAAGAAAGGGGCAGCTATTAGGTTATGTGTGGAGTTAAGGGAGCCTAATAAGGCTATAGTGGTGGACAGCTACCCTCTCCCACACATGGGAGGAAATGTTTTCAAAGCTCAGAGGGGGAACTGTTTTCTCCACACTGGACATGCAGAGTGCATATCATCAGGTGCTGCTCCATGAGGACAGCAGAAATCTCCCAGCTTTCATCACACACGAGGTTCTCTTCAGGTTTAAACGTGTCCCATATGGACTGGCTTCAGGGCCCAGCTGCTTCCAGCGGATGATGATGACCATACTGAAAGACTAACCCAGGTGCCAATGCTACTTGAATGATGTGATCGTCCATGGGAAAACCAGCGAACAACATGATGCCCATCTCCGAGCACTGCTCCAGGCCATCAATGCATCAGGACTGAAACTGAACATGGCAAAGGGAAAATTCAGGCAGGAAGAGCTTGGCTTCCTGGGCCACAGGGTATCAGCCCAGGGAATACAGCCAGACCCCTGTCATGTGGAGGCAGTGTTGCAGGCACCTGCCCCCAAGGATGCCTCTGGCCTCCGCTCCTTTCTGGGGCTCACTTCATGGTATGCATTCATTTCCAACTACTCCTCAGTGGTGGAGCCTATGCGCAGCCTGTTGCGAGGAGATGCTGCATATGTCTGGACCACAAGTGCACAGCAGAGCTTTGAAACAGTGAAACAGTTGATTGTACACAGTCCCGTGTTGACCTTGTTTAACCCTGATCTGCCTATTATCGTAACCACTGACACTTCAGATTATGGGGTTGGGGTTTGGCTGACTCAAATACACCCAGACAACTCCGAGAGAACAGTGGCATTCGCGTCACACACGCTTTCATCAGCAGAGCAGAAATACTCCACGGTGGAGAAAGAAGCTTTGGGGTGTGTCTGGGCTACAGAGAAATGGAGGACCTACCTGTGGGGCAGATGCTTCACGTTACGTCCAGACCACATCCCCCTCACTACACTACTGTCCTCTAAGGGGCTGGACAGAGCTGGTATGTGTATAGCTAGGTGGTCGGCTAGGTTGCTGCTGTTTAATTATGACATGCAGTACAGACCTGGCACAGAAAATGTCACAGCTGACTGTCTGTCCTGGCTCCCGTTGCTAACTGCTGATCAGGCAGGGACAGGACGACGAGCTGGAGGTGGTGGCACTCATCGGCAGCTTCTCAGCTGTGTCTGCAGATGAATTCAAGGAGGCCTGTCAAGCATGCCCTGTTCAGTCACAGCTGCACAAGTTCATGGCCACACTCAGGTCTGGATCCAACACTGACACTCTACTACAGACTGAGAGTAGAACCGTCCATAGTGGATGGATGTGTCCTGCGGGGAGACCACCGTCTACTGGTGCCACAGCAACTGCAGCCACAACTGATACGACTGGCTCAGGAGACACATCAGGGCATCTCAGGGACCTCTACTGGTGGCCTGGAATGGATGCACAAGTAGAAGCCACAATCAAATCTTGCCTCACATGTCAGCAGCATGACAAGACAGCTGTTACACATACTATGCCTATGCAACCTGTTCCATTCCCAGATGCTGCATGGGAAAAGGTAGCAATAGACATTGTAGGCCCTTTTGAGTCCACAGCCCATAGTTGCCATTTTGCTATTACCCTCATAGATTACTTTAGCAAGTGGCCTGAGGTTGCATTCATGTCCCAAGTTACTTCTGCATCAGTGATCCACTTCCTGTCTACAGTGTTCAGCAGGGAAGGAAGAGTTAATCTCAGAAAATGGTAGTCAACTGATTTCACAGGAAATTGAATCTTTTCTCAAGGACAGGGGAATTACACACAAAACGCTCCTCACTCTACTATCCCAGGCCAATGGGGAAATTGAGAGATTTAATCGATGTCTGAAGGATAGTCTACTGACTGCGAAAATAGAAGGAAAGGAGTGGACAGCATCAACCAGAGACTTTCTCCCCCCCGCTTCAGTCCAGTTGATGTCGCCTACCTCAAAAGACTGTTTCGTTGTTCTAATGTTTTTGCGGTCGTATTTGACAATGTGGTTGCTGTGGAAAAGTCCTGGATAATATATGGTTTATCTTTGTGAACGTATACTTAGCTATAGTGTACCTGTAATATGGGAGCAAATAACCACATGTACAACTAATGGTAATCAGATGCGTTTGTATGTTTTGTTTTACAAAAAAAAAGAAAGGATTCAATGGCAAAGCTGGATAAACAAGGAAACCAAGTAAAGAAACTAAACTTATTCAAGCCTGATATCTTTATTGGATCAACCATGTTTACTATCTGTCTAATCTGATACCGGAACGTTAGATGACAGTAAAAAGGCATATTATCAAAAACTCCATCCTACACAAAAGTGTCTACAACTGCAAGCTTCATGGCTTTCTCGCCCACTTGCCATACTCATGAGATGCAATGACAAGAGGACACAGAAGAACAGAAATCAGTGGCAACAAGACCCCATTGCCCAAGCTCCAAATCTTCAAGGCTTACTAGTAGGCCGTCTTTCAGCTCCGCAGCAGTTAAAGCACAAGCTCGAGCAGAGGTTGCTCGGGCTGAAGCGTCCTATGGTGCAAAAGAAGCTAATGTGCTGAAAGAAAAGGCACGCCTTGCAGCAGACCATGGCCATAGCAGCAGTGGCTTACCTACAAGTTGTGGATTCTGCAGGACAGTGTAACCTTGGATTTGTGATGGGAAAGGCCAAATTAGCACCACAACCAGCACACACCTTCTCAAGGCTGGAATTGTGTGCTGCTCTCTTTGCTGTTGAAATGGCCGAGCTGATTCCTCATGAGCTGGACCTTGACATCCAAGCTATAAAGTTTTGTACAGACAGCAAAATTGTGCTGGGTTACATCCATAACACCTCCCGGCGGTTTTATGTCTATGTAGCCAACTGAGTCACCAGGATCCGAAAGTCCACACACCCTGACCAGTGGTATCATGTAAGAACTGATCACAATCCAGCAGACCAGGCCACTAGGCCTATTCCAGCAGGTATTTAGAGACAAACGACTTGGTTCCAACAAGGTGCTGCATTCCTCAAGCAAGCAGAAACAAGAGATTCTGCAGTTGAGACAGTGAGCAACTTTGAGCTTGTGGAGCCTGAGACAGATGCGGAGATCAGGTAACAAGTCATCGCCTTCTCAACCAAGGCTTTTGGAGAACATCTCAGCTCACATCGCTTTGAGCATTTTTTTTATATTGGAGATTAATGATTCAAGACATAAGACTCATTCAATGTTGTGGTTTCACCGCTCCGAGCTGCCTCGCCGGCACGTTCGTGCCACTCCTCCAACTCGGGAACATCCGAGCGCTCGGTTCGCGCTCTGAGAAGACGAGCGCTGCGCTGCACCCGGTGTTTGCCATCATCCATCAGGCGCACCTGCGGCCATCAGGCAGCCCTCTGAAGCCTCCCAGAACGTCTCTCTGTGCTTTGACGTAATGAACCCTGCGGTAAACCTCTGATAAGCCTGTCCCAGTGATTCCTAGTAATCCTCTTATGTCTATTCTCCCGCTGTTGTTTTTTTTTCCCAGTATCTAACTCCTGTCTTCCCGTTTTTCGTCTCGCTGTTTTTGTTTCCCTCAAGACCCTCCCTCCGCGACTTCCATGACTCCCCGCGTCTCCCTCGCTCCTTATCCCCAGCGACCATCACGTGTCACCTGACCCCCCTCCAGCGATCTCCCTCCACGTCTCTCTCCCTGGACCCCTCCCTTCGGATTTGACTTCCTCGATCACGGACTCGGACTTCCTCGGACAACCCCTCGCTCTACGGGTTTGGACTTTGGTAGCCAGGCGCATGCACACCGTCACAACGGTCGATGTGTGAATAAACTATGTGTGGTGTCCCGTGGTTTGCGTGTAGAACTATGTGTGAGTGTTCTTAGCTCATGTGTGGTGCGGTATGTAAATGACCAGGTGGTGTTGAAATAATGTGCGTGCACCTGGCAAGAAAGTCCAGTCCGTGATCCAAGAGGGGTTGTCCGAGGAAGTCCGGGTCCGAGATCCGGGAAGTCGAGTCCGAAAGGAGAGGTCCAGGTAGAGGGACAAGGGGGGAGATCGCAGGAGAGGTCCGGGGAGAAACGTGAAGGTCGCTGGGGACGAGGGAGACGCGGGGAGCCGTGGAAGTGGCGGAGGGAGAGTCTTGGGAGGAAACAGAGACACGAAGATAAGACACTGGGGAATAAACAGAACGCAAGGACCGCTGGAGGGCTTATCAGAACTTTACCGCAGGGTTCAGTACGTCGAAGCACTGAGAGACGTTCTGGGAGGCTTCTTGTAGCGGGCTGCCTGATTGCCACAGGTGTGCCTGATGGATGATGGCAAACACCTGGTGCAGTGCAGCGCTCGTCTCCTCAGAGCGCGAGCCGAGCGCTCGGATGTTTCCGGCACGTCCGAGCTGGGGGAGTGGCTTGAACGTGCCGGGGAGGCAGCTCGGGGCGGTGTAACCACAACAGTTAAACCTTACCATAGACCAGGAAGGGTTGTTAAGGATTGGGGGTCGCATATCTTCAACTGACCTTCCAGATGATGAAAAACACCCCTACATCCTCCCTAAGAAACATCACATATCCACTCTGCTGATGCATCACTATCACAAAGAAGTAGCCCACCAAGGTCGTCATCTTATGGAAGGAGCCTTTCGCTCTGCTGGAGTATGGATTATTGGAAGTAGAAGGCTGGTCTCTAACGTGTTCCATAAATGCATCACCTGTCGTAAACTGCGAGGAAAGACAGAGGAGCAAAAAAAAATTCGCATACATACCAGCCGATCGACATGCCACTGAACCACCTTTCATCTGGGTTGTTTTAGATGTCTTTGGACCATGGAACATCATAACACGCCGCACCAGAGGTTGAAGTGCTGAGAGTAAGCTCTGAGCAGTACTGGTTACTTGCTTGGGAACCAGAACTGTCCGCATAGAGGTAATAGAGTCCATGTCTTCTTCAAAGTTTATTAATGCTCTGAGAAGATGTTTTGCCATCCGGGGTCCCTCCAAACAACTCCGGTCTGATCGGGGAACAAATTGTATTGGTGCCTGCAAGGAGCTAAAGATTAAGTCAGGCAACTAAATAAGAAACTACCTCTTAGACGGAGGATGCTCCTGGACCTTTAACCCTCCCCGTCCATCACGTATAGGTGAATGCTGGGAGAGGCTGATCGGGGTTGCACGACGCATCTTCGATGGTATGCTGATGCAAGCGGGACTTATTTGCCTTACCCACGAAGTGCTTACCACACTGATGGCAGAAGTGATAGCACTTATGAGTGCTAGACCACTGGTTCCTCTGTCGTTTGATCCAGAGCTGCCTACCATCCTCACGCCAGTAATGCTCCTGACCAGTAAGATGGATCCAACATCCGCTCCACATGGGGATTTCACTCTAACAGACCTCTATAAGCAACAGTGGAAGCATGTCCAGTATCTAGCTGACACAGTCTGAAGCGCTGGAGACAAGAATACCTGGCCACCCTCCAACCTCGCAGAAAACTGACTGAAGAGAGACGCGATGTCCAAGTGGGAGACGTTGTGTTGCTAAAAGAAAGCCAAGTCAAACAAAATGAATGGCCCATCGGACGATCGTGAAGACCATCCCCAGTGCTGACGACAAGGTCAGGGAGGTAGAAGTCAAAGTGGTGAAACAAAGGACTGCCAAGATCTACCTACGACCAGTTTCAGAACTCGTCCTTCTTCTTCCTAAAGAAACCTGAAGAGATGGACTTAGATTTGAATAATGTAGACTGGAGTGGTATAACAATTATTATACCAGGCGGGGCGTGTGCTGGTAATTCATATAATTTGTCCAACTCCAGGTATAATTTCATGGTGTTGAGCGCCTCTAGTGGTCATTGTAAATATACATAAAAGTCCGTTGCACCAGTCGCCATTTTAGTTGCTGCATAAGTGAAGCTAGCGCGCAGTTCATCATTTCTCTGTCGGTGAAGTTGTGAGACGACGTGCCTGTGGGTGTTGCATGACTTGACTTGTTGTATATGGATGATAGTTGGATGACAAATGTATCTTTCTGAGTTGTTTCTGCAGATATCTGAACATGTCTGGCAGAGCTAGTGTCTTGCTGTTCATGCTAGACTGGCTGGTTAGCGAAGTGCCCTGGCTGGTTAGCTGGTCACGTGCTCCGGGTTCGCGTCAGTCAGTTGATGCCGCCTACCTCAAAAGACTGTTTCGTTGTTCTAGTGTTTCTGCGGTCGTTGTGTTTGACAGTGTGGTTGCTATGGAAACGTCCTGGGGAATATATTGTTCATCTTTGTGAGTGTATCCTCACCTGTAGTGTACCTGTAATATGGGAGCAAACAACCACACGTACTACTCATGGTAATCAGGTGTATTGTGTTTGGATGTTTTGTTTTAGTTTTACAACAACAAAAAAGAAGGGGTTCACGGCGAAGCTGGATAAACAAGGGAACCAAGTAAGGAACCTAAACTTACTCAAGCCTAGCGTCCTTCCTGGATCAGCCATGTTGCCCATCTGTCTAGTCTGGTACCGGACCGACAGAATCCGGACGATGCTCTGACGGCAGCACGTCACGGACGTGGAGGCGCTGCGCCCCTCGGCCCCTCCGCCCTGCTCTGGTACCGGAGGCTTGTTTGTGAAAACCAGACGCGGCCTCCTGGAGGCTGGATCCCGGCTGGGTCCTGGCTGGCTGGCTGGCTGACTGGTGGTGGGGGTCTCGGCGACTCGCTGGGGAGGTGGGAAGAGCTTATCCCCCTGCAGAGCCTGCCTGCCTGCCTGCCAAGCAGAGATGTGGCTTTAAGAGGCCCGTACGTGGTGTTGATTAGTTTTACTGAGTGGGTATGCAGAGACCAATAAATTAAATATGAATAAATTAAAAATGTACTCTAGCAGAAAATTGCTTGGAAAATAACCACCTCCCCATTAAAATATGTATAGTAATGACTTTTATGTGAAGTAACTTGGGATTAGATATCACTGTAAATTAACACACCATCCAACCGTAGTCAAGAACTTTTCACTTTTAACAAGGACTTATAAAAAAGGCATTTACTCTAGTGTGTTCTGTAATTAATTTGATATTCAAATGAGCTTATGTATTATAATTGCAAATATCCCAAATAAGTGTAGTTTTAAAAAGGGATAGTGTCAACAAAGATTGATGAGGCTTGCTTTGAAATTGCCATCTGTTTCAAATGTTTACTTCAGACGGGGTTTTCCCCCTCTCCTCTTCTTCCCCTCTCCTCCTCTTCTTTCTCTCTCCTCTTCTTTCTCCTCTCCTCTTCTTCCCCTCTCCTCTTCTTTCCCCTCTCCTCTTCTTTCTCCTCTCCTCTTCTTTCCCCTCTCCTCTTCTTTCCCCTCTCCTCTTCTTCCCCTCTCCTCTTCTTTCCCCTCTCCTCTTCTTTCTCCTCTCCTCTTCTTCCCCTCTCCTCTTCTTTCCCCTCTCCTCTCCTCTTCTTTCCCCTCTCCTCTTCTTTCCCCTCTCCTCTTCGTTACCTCCTCCTCCTCTTCTGTGAACACTGAGGCGAAGTGGTTCAATCCCTCCTCCCCGTTCACCATGTGTATTTGTTTTATAGAAATGTCTGTAGTGTGGGAGAGATCACACACACACACACACACACTCTCGCAAAAGTAACAGACATAAACCTGGGAGCACTTTTTGCCTCCTAAATATATATATATATATACATACACACACACACACACATACACACATACACACATACATACACACACACACACACACATATATATATGTACATATGTGTATGAATATGTATGTGTGTGTGTGTGTATGTGTGTGTGCGTGTGTATATATATATATATATACACACACACACACACACACACACACACACACACACACACACACACACACACACACAGACCCAGTCACCTGGCCCTCAACACCCCCCCCCCACAAACACACACACACACACACACACACACACACACACACACACACACATACAGGAGCGGAATATCAACGTACACTACCGTTCAAAAGTTTGGGATCACCCAAACAATTTTGTGTTTTCCATGAAAAGTCACACTTATTCACCACCATATGTTGTGAAATGAATAGAAAATAGAGTCAAGACATTGACAAGGTTAGAAATAATGATTTGTATTTGAAATAAGATTTTTTTTACATCAAACTTTGCTTTCGTCAAAGAATCCTCCATTTGCAGCAATTACAGCATTGCAGACCTTTGGCATTCTAGCTGTTAATTTGTTGAGGTAATCTGGAGAAATTGCACCCCACGCTTCCAGAAGCAGCTCCCACAAGTTGGATTGGTTGGATGGGCACTTCTTTGAGCAGATTGAGTTTCTGGAGCATCACATTTGTGGGGTCAATTAAACGCTCAAAATGGCCAGAAAAAGAGAACTTTCATCTGAAACTCGACAGTCTATTCTTGTTCTTAGAAATGAAGGCTATTCCATGCGAGAAATTGCTAAGAAATTGAAGATTTCAAGAGCACAAACAGGCTCTAACCAGAGTAGAAAAAGAAGTGGGAGGCCGCGTTGCACAACTGAGCAAGAAGATAAGTACATTAGAGTCTCTAGTTTGAGAAACAGACGCCTCACAGGTCCCCAACTGGCATCTTCATTAAATAGTACCTGTTAGAGCCTGTTTGTGCTGTCCTCTGAAGGGAGTAGTACACACCGGTGTAGGAAATCTTCAATTTCTTAGCAATTTCTCGCATGGAATAGCCTTCATTTCTAAGAACAAGAATAGACTGTCGAGTTTCAGATGAAAGTTCTCTTTTTCTGGCCATTTTGAGCGTTTAATTGACCCCACAAATGTGATGCTCCAGAAACTCAATCTGCTCAAAGAAGTGCCCATCCAACCAATCCAACTTGTGGGAGCTGCTTCTGGAAGCGTGGGGTGCAATTTCTCCAGATTACCTCAACAAATTAACAGCTAGAATGCCAAAGGTCTGCAATGCTGTAATTGCTGCAAATGGAGGATTCTTTGACGAAAGCAAAGTTTGATGTAAAAAAAATCTTATTTCAAATACAAATCATTATTTCTAACCTTGTCAATGTCTTGACTCTATTTTCTATTCATTTCACAACATATGGTGGTGAATAAGTGTGACTTTTCATGGAAAACACAAAATTGTTTGGGTGATCCCAAACTTTTGAACGGTAGTGTATATATATATATATGTGTGTGTGTGTGTGTATAGTGTATATGTATGTGTATATATGTGTATATATGTATATATATAATATATATAGTATATGTGTGTAGTATATATATGTATATATATGTATATAGTATATATGTGTGTGTGTGTGTGTATACATATATATATATATGTAGTGATGTGTATGAAGCAGCCTGAGGTGTTGGCATCTCGGGGGCGTGAGGAAGACGGTGGCTCCTCCTTGACATTTCAGTGGAGAAGCTCTCCTGTAATTTGTGGCCGGTCACATTCTGCTTGCAGAATTCAATTTAGAGAGGAGTTTGTTTCTCCCCCTGTCATTAATTAAAAGCCTGGCACAGGAAAATGAGGCCCATATGTTGAGACCCCGTCTCCAGCTCCTGCAGGAGCTGGTCTGAACACCCTCGGTGCCGCTCCGCAGGGCCTGGCGCCCTTGCAAAGTGAAGGAAGGGCTGCTGTCCATGTCACGTTATTTCCATTCGTTTGGTCATCATTTCACGGGGCGGCCCACGCCCCTCTTTCTGCCCCCTAACACAACACCGCTGACACGTGACGTCTAATTACCGCCTCATCGTTTCTAATACGGCACTTCCGGGCAAGGATTCCCATCCTAATTCCAACGGCCAGAGACTCCACCAATCAAATGATGTTACAGATACCTGCACACACCAACCACACGGCAGGCTTCTCCCACCTACTGCGGCACAGCAAGTCAGGAGCCCGCTACAGCGCCATCTGCTGGCCACTGCACCCAGCCGGTACATAACACGGCACATTTGGATCGCTTCCTCCGTCCCCACTTCCTTTTAGTGACGCCGGCGTTTCTATCCCGAATAAAACACTTATTATGTCCCCTCAATTGGTTTTAAACTGTTCTTTTTGTTCCCCTATTCATTCTCATCACTGAACATGTTTATTCCGTCAAATTCCGCAAGGCACCAAGCAAGCCGTGAAGCAGTTCACCATCCACGTCTTGGGTTTCCAAAGTTTCACCATTTTGTTAAAAAGAAAGCCAGATACACACCTGCCGCTCCCTGAACGCCCATACACTTCACACCTTTGTATTAAAACGAGTTTTAGATCAACGGCACAGAAAAGGTAGGATAAGATCCAGCTAAAACGACCAGCAGCGGTCAAAATGACCGTCTCGTAATTTGCACGTGATGGTGCGCGTCATGTCAGTATTGATGACGTGTGTTGGTGGCGTCATTTCCTTCGTGAAGTTCGTTGGTCTGTCCTAGAAACACACTAGCGCCCTCCAGTGGAGAGAAATAGTCTACACTTGATGTGTGATTATGTCCAACATGTCTGGTTACAGACGCACCATGACTACCACCAGGCGGTGCAGTGTTTACAGGCGTTGGACAGCGGCCCTTTTAAATTCTTTAAGAATAGTATTAAAGTTGTTAAAATGTTAATTTTTGTGTCCGTTAGTTTCATAACAGACATACTGACATATGTGATGCATTAATATCTCTACTGGGTATTTATCTTGACACAATGTAGAGTTTAAAACCCGGCGGTCATTTTGACCGCCCATGGTCGTTTTAGGTAGGAGTGAAATCCCAGTGGTTCTTGTGTTAAGTTGCGTCTCACAGAAAGACGCAAACCTACGCTACCAAAAGATTTGATGGGATGCAAACATTTCCACACCAACAAAGCCGTGACCTCCCCACCCAAAGGGAGATGCCATTTGTGGTTAACTTCTTAGACCTACAAACCACACACACGCACACTCACACGCACGCACGCACGCACGCACACGCACCCACTCACACACAGCCTGTGCATTAAATGTGTGCTGTCAGTACACGTTCACTTGGAGATGCAAATGTGTGGATTTGAAAGTCGGTGTGTGTGTGTGTGTGTGTGTGTGTGTGTGTGTGTGTGTGTGTGTGTGTGTGTATGTGTGTGTGTGTGTGTGTGTTCTGCATGACTACTGTAATGTGGTATCTATGCTGGGGATTATTCCGGCTACAGTGGAAAACCTGGTCTTGAATGGCAGGGCCCTCAAAAGTAGCCCAAACGAGATTAGAGTCGCAGCTGCCCTCAGTCCCAATCCCCACATGCAGATGGAGCGGAACCAGCGCAGTGACAGGTCGCTGTCTGCACGCGGCAGCGGACACACACACAGCGGAACACACACACTGCGGAAACACACGGGTGCAGTCCAGAGTGTTTTTGTAATTGAGAGGTCGGGAAAGAGAAAAGGATGAGTTGTTATACAGCAAACCCCGGTTCTCCCTGAGATGTGCTGAGACTATACACACAGCACCGCTTCCTGCGGTAGGCTCAAGTCTTACTGCAGTCTGCACAGGACTTACTGCAGTCTGCATAAGACTCACTGCGGTCTGCACAGGACTTGCTGCGGTCTGCACAAGACTTCCTGCGGTCTGCACAGGACTTGCTGCAGTCTGCACAGGACTTACTGCAGTCTGCACAAGACTTACTGCGGTCTGCACAGGACTTGCTGCAGTCTGCACAGGACTTACTGCAGTCTGCACAGGACTTACTGCGGTCTGCAAGACTTACTGCAGTCTGCAAGACTTACTGCAGTCTGCACAGGACTTACTGCGGTCTGCAAGACTTACTGCAGTCTGCAAGACTTACTGCAGTCTGCACAGGACTTACTGCAGTCTGCACAGGATTTACTGCTGTCTGCAAGACTTACTGCAGTCTGCATAAGACTTACTGCAGTCTGCAACACTTCCTGCAGTCTGCACAGGACTTCCTGCTGTCTGCACAGGACTTCCTGCGGTCTGCACAGGACTTACTGCAGTCTGCACAAGACTTCCTGCAGTCTGCACAAGACTTACTACGGTCTGCACAGGACTTGCTGCAGTCTGCAAGACTTACTGCAGTCTGCACAAGACTTACTGCGGTCTGCACAGGACTTGCTGCAGTCTGCACAGGACTTACTGCAGTCTGCACAAGACTTACTGCGATCTGCACAGGACTTGCTGCAGTCTGTACAGGACTTACTGCAGTCTGCACAAGACTTACTGCGGTCTGCACAGGACTTGCTGCAGTCTGCAAGACTTACTGCAGTCTGCACAAGACTTACTGCGGTCTGCACAGGACTTGCTGCAGTCTGCACAGGACTTACTGCAGTCTGCACAAGACTTACTGCGGTCTGCACAGGACTTGCTGCAGTCTGCACAGGACTTACTGCAGTCTGCACAGGACTTACTGCGGTCTGCAAGACGTACTGCAGTCTGCAAGACTTACTGCAGTCTGCACAGGACTTACTGCGGTCTGCAAGACTTACTGCAGTCTGCAAGACTTACTGCAGTCTGCACAGGACTTACTGCAGTCTGCACAGGATTTACTGCTGTCTGCAAGACTTACTGCAGTCTGCATAAGACTTACTGCAGTCTGCAACACTTCCTGCAGTCTGCACAGGACTTCCTGCTGTCTGCACAGGACTTCCTGCAGTCTGCACAAGACTTACTGCAGTCTGCACAGGACTTACTGCAGTCTGCATAAGACTCACTGCAGTCTGCAAGACTTTCTGCAGTCTGTACAGGACTTACTGCAGTCTGCAAGACTTCCTGCAGTCTGCACAAGACTTACTGCAGTCTGCACAGGACTTACTGCAGTCTGCATAAGACTCACTGCAGTTTGCAAGACTTCCTGCAGTCTGTACAGGACTTACTACAGTCTGCAAGACTTCCTACAGTCTGCATAACACGTACTGCAGTCTGCACAAGACTTTCTGCAGTCTGCACAGGATTTCCTGCAGCCTGCCCAAGACTTACTGCAGTCTGCAGTCGTACAGCAAAACAGAAGTTACTGTAATGGAGAAACTTGAAACTAATGAATTAGACGTTTTGTTTAATTTCAGACAAATTCTGGTAACATTACTTCCTTTTTTTACACACGTCAACTTATTGCAAAAAAGGCAAACATTTCATTTGATAATATAGGCCAAATAAAATAGCTAAAAACCCCGTGTACCGCTGATAATCAATTCTGAACAAATAACCACTCCCTTATACTTCCATGTCCCTTAACCTAACTATATCATTAACAACATCGTTATCTATATCCCTAAACCTAACGATATCATTAACTATACCCATAAACCTAACTAGATCATTAAATATATACTATATCCCTAAACCTAACTGTATCATTAACTCTACCCATAAACCCAACTATACAATTAACTATATCTCCAAACCTAACTATATCATTATCTATATCCCTAAACCTAACTATATCATTATCTATATCCCTAAACCTAACTATATCATTATCTATATCCCTAAACCTAACTACATCATTATCTAACCATATCATTAACTATATACCATATTCCTAAACCTAACTATATCATTATCTAACTATATCATTAACTATATCCCTAAACCTAACTATATCATTAACTACAACCATAAACCTAACTAGATCATTAAATATATACTATATCCCTAAACCTAATTGTATCATTAACTATACCCATAAACCCAACTATACAATTAACTATATCTCCAAACCTAACTATATCATTAACTATACCATTATCTATATCCCTAAACTTAACTATATCATTAATTATATCCCTAAACCTAACTATATCATTAACTATACCGACAAACCTAACTATCTAATTAACTATATCCCCAAACCTAACTATATCATTATCTATATCCCTAAACCTAACTATATCATTATCTAACTATATCATTAACTATATACTTTATCCCTAAACCTAACTATATCAGTAACTATATACTATATCCCTAAACCTATCTATGTGATTAACTATATCATTAACTATATATTTTATCCCTAAACCTAACTATTTCATTAACTTTATACTACATCCCTAAGCCTAACTATATCATTAACTATATACTATATCCCTAAACCTGACTATATCATTAACTATATACTATATCCCTAAACCTAACTATATCTTAAATATATACTATATCCCTAAACCTAACTATGTCATTAACTATATCATTAACTATATACTATATCTCTAAACCTAACTATATCATTAACTATACACTATATCCCTGAGCCTAACTATATCAACTATATACTATATCCCTAAACCTAACTATATCATTAACTATATACTATATCCCTAAACCTAACTATATCATTAACTATATACTATATCCCTAAACCTAACTATATCATTAACTATATACTATATCCCTAAGCCTAACTATATCATCAACTATATACTATATCCCTAAACCTAACTATATCATTAACTATATCATTAACTATATACTATATCCCTAAACCTAACTATATCATTAACTATATACTATATCCCTAAACCTAACTATATCATTAACTATATACTATATCTCTAAACCTAACTATATCATTAACTATATCATTAACTATATAATATATCCCTAAACCTAACTATATCATTAACTATATCATTAACTATATACTATATCCCTAAACCTAACTATATCATTAACTATATACTATATCCCTAAGCCTAACTATATCATCAACTATATACTATATCCCTAAACCTAACTATATCATTAACTATATACTATATCCCTAAGCCTAACTATATCATCAACTATATACTATATCCCTAAACCTAACTATATCATTAACTATATACTATATTCCTAAACTTAACTATATCATTAACTATATACTATATCCCTAAACCTAACTATATCATTAACTATATACTATATCCCTAAACCTAACTATATCATTAACTATATGCTATATCCCTAAGCCTAACTATATCATTAACTATATAATTAACTATATACTTTATCCCTAAACCTAACTATATCATTAACTATATACTATATCCCTAAACCTAACTATATCATTAACTATATCATTAACTATATACTATATCCCTAAACCTAACTATATCAACTATATACTATATCCCTAAAACCTAACTATATCATTAACTATATCATTAACTATATACTATATCCCTAAACCTAACTATATCATTAACTATATGCTATATCCCTGAACCTAACTTTATCACTAACTATATTATTAACTAAATACTATGTCCCTAAACCTAACTATATCATTAACTATATACTATATCCCTAAACCTAACTATATCATTAACTATATACTATATCCCTAAACCTAACTATACCATCAACTATATACTATATCCCTAAACCTAACTATATCATTAACTACATACTATATCCCTAAACCTAACTATATCATTAACTATATACTATATCCCTAAACCTAACTATATCATTAACTATATCATTAACTATATGCTATATCCCTAAACCTAACTATATCATTAACTATATCATTAACTAAATACTATGTCCCTAAACCTAACTATATCATTAACTATATACTATATCCCTAAACCTAACTATATCATAAACTATATACTATATCTCTAAACCTAACTATATCATTAACTATATCATTAACTATATACTATATCCCTAAACCTAACTATATCATTAACTATATACTATATCCCTAAACCTAACTATATCATTAACTATATACTATATCCCTAAGCCTAACTATATCATTAACTATATACTATATCCCTAAACCTAACTATATCATTAACTATATGCTATATCCCTAAACCTAACTATATCATTAACTATATCATTAACTATATACTATATCCCTAAACCTAACTATATCATTAACTATATACTATATCCCTAAGCCTAACTATATCATTAACTATATCATTAACTATATACTATGTCCCTAAACCTAACTATATCATTAACTATATGCTATATCCCTAAACCTAACTATATCATTAACTATATCATTAACTATATACTATATCCCTAAACCTAACTATATCATTAACTATATACTATATCCCTAAACCTAACTATATCATTAACTATATCATTAACTATATACTATATCCCTAAACCTAACTATATCATTATTAATGACTATAGCATTATTGATTCTGCTTTTTTTTTCCTGTGTGGTGAGAATAATCAGAGGACATACTGATGGATGAAGTGATAAATTATATTTTAGCTGAGCAATGTATATTTATATTTCATATTTGGCACACGGCGTGACTGAGGCCGGCTCACGGCTCCTGCTGCTGGGTCGAGCTGGTCTTCGTCCTTCATTAACTATATCATTAACTATATACTATATCCCTAAACCTAGCTATATCATTAACTATACACTACATCCCTAAACCTAACTATATCATTAACTATATACTATATCCCTAAACCTAACTATATCATTAGCTATATACTATATCCCTAAGCCTAATTATATCATTAACTATATACTATATCCCTAAACCTTATATCATTAACTATATACTATATCCCTAAACCTAACTATATCATTAACTATATCATTAACTATATACTATATCCCTAAACCTAACTATGTCATTATTAATGACTATAGCATTATTGATTCTGCTTTTTTATCCTGTGTGGTGAGAATAATCAGAGGACATACTGATGGATGAAGTGATAAATTATATTTTAGCTGAGCAATGTATATTTATATTTCATATTTGGCACACGGCGTGGCTGAGGCCGGCTCACGGCTCCTGCTGCTGGGTCGAGCTGGTCTTCGAGCTTCGGTTTCTGCAGGCGTCGGCAGCGGTTCTGAGATGTAGTATCAGTGGAGGTGGAGGGTGTCCTTGGGCAACAGGCTGGTTGGAAGGCAAACTCGGCCGAGGAGGCAAAAGCACTGGTTCGCTGTCGACCTGAGGGCGGCGTCATGTTGAGTTGCATTTGGCTGTTTGGGAGATTGTAAGCGTGTTTGCAGCTGCAGGGAAAATATCTCACACAGGGCTGTCAACCTCTCAGGCTAACAGCTGCAACACAATGCAACCTCACTCCTCAATGGGGAAATCTGGTGCCATCTAGTGGTAAAAGAATAGCAAAGCCACTAAACATAACGGCAAAAAGGCCAGAAAACTAGATAGAATGCTAAAGCCTGGACTGTTAGTCAAACATCTGGAACAAACAAAAAATCAGTTCTTGGTGGAACGAAAGCTGTGAGGGGCCTGACATACTTTCGAATGACTGACCTGGGAGGTGGATCTGTTTAGGAGGTTCTGTTGTGACCGATGTCTTTGTTTTTGTTCTGCTGGAGGCCGCAGACCTCTTCTGCCTCTATTCCAAGATGACATACGTAAGCCAAGGGTAAACATGAGACACCTACCCCTGGTCTGAATGACCCTAAATACTGCATAGGGATTGAACCTCAGGTTGAAAATGTACAATAATGCCAGGCTGTAAATGTAACACGTCCGTAGGTAGGGCCGTTGAGTTGATGTGTCAGAGGTACTCTGAGTGTCTGTTGGAGCAATACTTTTTGAGGCTGAGAAACACAGTGAGGTGTAAGAACAACATCGTCTTGGTAAAGTGGGGTGTGTACCTGTTTGGAAGATGTCGAGGGTTTGCTGCTGCTGCTGGCCCTGTGCACTTCACAGTTAACCTGGGCAAAACGTTGGCAGCTGTTGTGTGCTGGGGCCGCCGTGTTGGCTTGTATTAGGCTCTTCTGGGAGGAAGGGGGAGGGAACTCCTGGGTGTGTGGAGCTGCCTCAGTAGACTCCTCTTTCTGGCCCTCATCCTCATCTGGGTCATCCCCAAAGTTACGCATCATCTCCAGCACATTGGGGAGTATGTCGGTATCAGTGGCACCCTGTAAGACAAGACAGCCAACCTCATGTAGGTTTTCCCCAAGTCTTATGATGCAGGTCAGTTGAGAATGCACCAGAAGGAATCCGTTTCTTACTTTTATCCAGGGGTTATCCAGCAGTTCATTAGCTGTGATGCGGTGAGCAGGGTCGACCTTCAGAAGGCGACTCAGCACCTTCTTTGCTGATGAGACACACTTCAGTCAGTCAGTGAGTCTTTTGGTAACCATCCCATTTCTTACTCTTTAAGATCATAACTAGGGCCATAACTACAGAACCATCCCCATTTCTTACTCTTTAAGATCATAACTAGGGCCGTAACTACGGAACCATCCCCATTTCTTACTCTTTAAGATCATAACTAGGGCCGTAACTACAGAACCATCCCCATTTCTTACTCTTTAAGATCATAACTAGGGCCGTAACTACAGAGCCATCCCATTTCTTACTCTTTAAGATCATAACTAGGGCCGTAACTACAGAGCCATCCCCATTTCTTACTCTTTAAGATCATAACTAGGGCCGTAACTACAGAACCATCCCCATTTCTTACTCTTTAAGATCATAACTAGGGCCATAACTACAGAACCATCCCATTTCTTACTCTTTAAGATCATAACTAGGGCCATAACTACAGAACCATCCCATTTCTTACTCTTTAAGATCATAACTAGGGCCATAACTACAGAACCATCCCCATTTCTTACTCTTTAAGATCATAACTAGGGCTGTAACTACGGAACCATCCTTTTCTGCACGTCACTAGAGGAACTTTTTTTTTAAAATGTTAATTTGCTTCAAACAAGAAATGGGAAGGCCAACGGTTTACAGCGTGATGACAGAGCATGGCTTGGTTTGAAATGTCACCTGCATAACTGACCGTGGCCCAGGTGGGCCCATCCAATCCAAGTTCCCCCGAGTCAACCATCAATGGGATTCTCTCTGAAATGACCTTTAATGGAGGCTCTCCAGACAACCTGCGGGCACACACAGCCCGCTGGCTTTTAGCTGCGCATGGGACAGTATTGTTTGTGCGTGTGTGTGTGTGTGTGTGTGTGTGTGTGTGTGTGTGTGTGTGTGTACTTACAATATATACATAATGACTCCAATACTCCATACATCACACAGGTCACTGTACAAATTAGATGTAATCACTTCAGGTGCTGAAACACACACACGACCACAGCCGAGTTACAGATAGGACGTGTGAAGGTGTTCTGCACACATTTGCAGTCTGAGCTGGGAACATCAGCAACGACCAGGGCTTCGCATGTCAGTGTGAGGAGAACATGTGGTTCACACATAACAGTAAGTCTACTAATGAGGAACTGTGGCTCCCCTACTCAGGACTTAAGTGAATAATTGAGGGGTGCAGTCAAGTAAAATAAAGTTACCGAATACATGTTCTACTGCATTTCATTAAGATAAGCAGCTCGTAGGTTTAACAGGAAACTACACAGAATTTTACAGGACCATACAATCAATTGTGTAGTTGTGTTAGGGACGGGTAGGACATTCAGGTGTCATACCCATATAGGTGGGAGTCCCACAGGGGGCCATCATCATTTTCTCACTCCCAAACGTTTCATTCTTCACTGATAACCCAAAGTCTGTCACCTGGATGGAGAAAGGTACTCGGTGAGGGAGGTGAAGCACCGAAACACGACTTGAACATCACAGGAGAAATATTATTACCCTAGTTCCTTAGTTTAACCATGATTTGTCAGACAACAGCAAGCGCGTTTGTGGCGCCCGAGAACAAATACTTCATAAAGCAGCAGCAGCAGGAATCCACAAGAGATGACCCACTCCTGGCAGGTAAAAGCCTTTTATACGGAGCCAGGTTGGAGCTTTCAACAGAGACAGAGATAGATTTTAAGCGTGCCCCAACCTTCCTTTACGTGGGAAGAACCTCATGAACCTGGCCAACAAGTCACTCGCCCACAAACTGTCATTTAGTCTCACGTGTCGCTGTACCATGTGTCGATTCGGTGGAAAGATTGTGACCCATCCAGAAATATTTGAGTGACTGTATCTAAAAATATGTTCTCTTCTAAGACTTTACAGATATTGCATTTTGAATTAACATTTTAATTGCCACTGGACATTTTTCTCCAACCCCACCACTGCTTTCTCTTATTCTGTCCCTCATATTCTATCACTTGGTATTACGTATGTGGTTTCATTCGAGGTAGGATTTCACAGAAACACCAGACCCACCGAAAGTGAGAGTTGCCACCAGAGGCGTCACCTTGGACACAGATCCTGCGGGGGTCGGAGGGGTCGTGTGCCCTCCAACTTCTGAAAAAGTTGTTCCCCCCGAAATGAAATATTTCTAAATAAATTATGTAATTAAAAATATGTAGTTGATAGAAGCGGACTCCACTTTTGTAATACTTCACACACAAACACAACACTTTTTGAAGGGTTTGTTTATGCCCCCCCCCCATATAGGTATCCTGCTCAGTGGTCTGAGCCGTTGATACTAAACCAAGTAGGAATTTGGGAAAATAAGTTAACGGTTTACTTCGTCCTGATACCTTTGCTTGCTATTGGATTGTTTCCCAGATTCCATGTCTGTTGCATCTCTTAAGCACACCAGAGTTGCATCTTCACTGTGTGAGTCTAGTGACTGGTGTGGTGAAGGCTAGGACCATGGGCTAGTCCCGTGACAGATGCCTCGTAAGTCATTTAGCTCAAACAAAGACAACGTCCACCCATCCACAGAATAACCTGATTTAAAACATAACCACACTGCGTATGCCGCCTGATGTGAATTAACTTATCCTCAGTCAGATCCATATTTAAGCTAGCTAGCTAGCTAATATTACAATGACCCATAACACTTCCAATAATAGCCAGGGTGTGTATTTGGTTGAACAGTGTAGAGCAGTGTTTCTCAACCGGGGGTCCGCGGACCCCTAGTGGTCCGTGGTGTAATTGCAAGGGGTCCGTGAAAATAAAATATCTTTAAAAAAGATCCTATGACATTTATAGAAATAGGATTATTTTACTCAAATGTGACTGAGACCTTTATCTACCTAAACTATAAAGGGTAACAGGAGTTTTTTCTCTAATTACATCTGTTTCACAAGTGTAATTTATTGTATTTTAATAAGAGATCTCGCTCCCGTTTGCATTGTTAAAAGTTACTGCATAAGAATTCTGTTTTGTTAACTATATCTAAGTTACAACTGAAAGCTCTTATTTTTGCCCCAAAGAGTGAATAAATGCTATAATACAATTTAAAATGCAGTTTCTACTGTTTCTATCAAATTGCAACCCCCCTCCCCCAAGATCAGGTGGAGGGGTCCTCAGGGTAGATCAAAAATACGCAGGGGGTCCAGGACCCCAAAAAGGTTGAGAACCAATGGTGTAGAGGACCCAGCCTATATTACAGATAGAAATTTATTTGAGACAGGCGTTTATATTGTCGTTATATTAATTCAAATATTCAGAGATTCATTCCGGTCTCTGATGACGAGTGTTTAAAGTGGATGTGGAGGAGCTACATCTTACATGGTACCGATCGTCTAGCTAACATAAACATCTACTTAGCTATTCAAATGTGTGCCAGCTCACATTAGCTAGCTACTCTGAACTTATAGTAGCAATAATAATATCCATCCATTATCCAAACCTCTTATCCTGGAGCCTAGCCCAGCAGTCACTGGGCGGCAGGCGGGGAGACACCCTGGACAGGCCGCCTGGCCATCACACAGGGCCCCCCGGCCATCACACAGGGCCCCCCCCACACACACACACAATGTAGTAGGGCCGAGTCACCTGACCTACATGTCTGTGGGGGGAAACCGGAGCCCCCGGAGGAAACCCACGCAGACTCGGGGAGAACATGCAAACTCCACACAAAGGACGACCCGGGACCACCCCCAAGGTTGGACTACCCCGGGGCTCGAACCCAGGACCTTCTTGCTGTGAGGTGACCATGCTAACCACTGCGCCGCCGTGCCGCCAGGAACAACAACAACAACAACAAAACAAACAAACAAACAAGAACGTTTTAACATTTACAATAACACGACGAGAGAATGCAGCAGAAGGCTACCTACATATTACATTATTGCACAAATAAAGATGTGCTGAGACATTATAAAGCATGCTCACACACAGGCAGTGCGCTGCCTTGTTTACAACACTAATTCAAATGAAACTACGCTGCTGTTTGTTCTTAACGGGACGGGAAAAGCTGAACACACAAAACAATTGATCGGTATCGTAGTTCACAGTACGAAACACACACTTCGCCCAAAACAGCCAAACTCAAACACAAACCCACCAACCTTGCGCCCCCTAGCAGCCAGGTGCCAAACAACACCAAACACACTCTCTCGGACACCTCCAACACCTCGTCGGTGATTATTTTCGTCCACCGGTATTTGCAAACCTTTTTCCGCGTTTATCCACTTCCTGTCTGCTTTGATTCTCCTCATTCCGGCTGCACACAACAACTGCGCGTGCACATCAGGCAGGATAATTGAACTTCAAAATAAAAGTGTGTTTTAAGAAATATGACGCTATCATAAACAAATATGCATGAACACAAAAAAGGGCACTGTCATGTGCATTGATACGGTATAATGAATGAGGCGGTTTACTCAAACTGTTGGTCTTTAATGAACTCCATCGGGGCATCCCTATGACATCTCTGACCTCTAGTACTTCCGTACGTCATATGTCACATCCTGTCGTATCAACTGTAACGTGATAGGTTACAGGAATACCACATCTCCCTCCTTAAAATACAATGCCTTCATAACATACAACGCATTTGGCATCAATCACATTTCTACTGCCCCAGTAAGTAAACCATGTTATGACATAAGTGCATTATTCTAAACGTGCACATTTTTTTAAAACACTAAGTATTTCAATGCAATAGTGAAAATCTAACAATGCCATTTTTTTCAGCATATGATAAACAGAACACTCGAACGAGGTATACCCTTTAGGTAAGTGGGTAGGATAAAGAGGTAAGTATCATATTCAAATCTAGCATTCAGCATGGTCAGTGCAATTCAAAAATTGTAACGTTCATCATTATACATCTTTTTTTTTTTGACAAATTTCCATAGGACAGCGATCCGCCAACACCCTTTACATTTACAGGTCAAGGACCTTTCTTGGGTTAACTGCACGTCCAAACATGGTAGTGTACGTGTATGAAGATGTAGTGTCCGGTGTTGACGTCCCTTGTTCTGTACCATCATTTGGTTCTGGCTGTACTTCACAGCTTGTGTGTGTAGTGTTGCCCTTTGGCTGTAGCGGGTGACGACGATTGTGACAATAGGCTTGACCTTCATCAGTGTGGGCGTTGTAGGATCTCTCTGTGTCTGCAGGCTCTGTCACAGTGGCAGGTTTCCAATGTTCGTTTGGCTGTTGGATGTGGACTGTGTCACCACACTTTAGTATTGACAGTGGTCTTGCACTGAGATCATAGTATTGCTTCTGTCTGTGCTGACACTGTACTCTCCTGGCATGCACAGCCTTTTGACGGACAACTTGTGGCTGGATTTGTTTACCTGTGGTGGGAAGTACTGACCTCAGTCGTCGACTCATTAGCAGCTGGGCCGGTGACTTCAGGCCGTCGACTGGAGTGTTGTGGTACTCCAGCAAGCTGAGGTATGGATCCTTTCTTTCTGCTCTGGTTTTGTCCAGTATCATATTGGCTGTCTGGACGGTTCTCTCTGCAAGGCCGTTACTCTGTGCGTAGTGGGGGCTAGAAGTGATGTGGTTAAACTCCCATGCTTCTGCAAAGCTCTTGAACTCCCTGGAGCTGTAACAAGGACCATTATCACTGTTAACTCTCAGGTATTCCTTGTCTAGCAAATATGGCCTTCATTTTATGGATGACTACAGACGAAGTAGTGTGATGTAGTCTTTCGATCTCAAAGTAACTACTGTAGTAATCTACAACTACTATGTAGTCTTGCCCTTCAGAACTGAACAAGTCCGTACCTACAACCTGCCATGGCCTCTCAGGAATAGAGTGTGAGATCATTGGTTCTTTCATGTTTGAGCTGCAGCGCTCTATGCATATGGGACATCTCCACTACATATTCTATCTGTGCATTCATGCCAGGCCAAAATAGAATGTCTCTAGGCCTTTGTTTACCCTTTTCTACTCCCATGTGTCCTGTGTGTATGCGTCTTTAGCATTTCTTCTCGTAGTGGGTGCGGAACGATGATTTTTTCACCTTTGAACAACACACCGTTGATTTCTGTGATCTTGTCCCTGTGATTCCAATATTAAGCAAGACTGGGTAGACACTTCTTTCTTGATTCAGGCCAGCCAGCCCGAGTTACCTGTTTCAACACCATGAGCTGTGCGTCTTGGTATGTAGCTGCCTGGATTTCCATAAGCTTGCTGTCGCTCACAGGTAGGTTACTCATGAGCATGTGTACTTGGGCAGCCATGCCTTCACTCAGATTGGTCTCATTGGTGACAATTGACTTCCTGGACAACGTGTCTGCGACTGGAATGTCTTTTACGGGGCGGTGCATGATAGTGATGTCATATCTTTGCAGTTGCAGTATCATGTGTTGAAGTCTGACTGGTGCTGCTGTGAGGGGTTTCCTCAGTATCGATTCGAGAGGCTTGTGGTCAGACTTGATGACTACGTAGTGACCATACACTTATTGGTGAAAGCGCTTACACCCAAAGAGGACCGCATAGTGCTCCTTCTCAGTTTGAGCGTAGTTTTCTTCAGACTGATTTAGTGACTTTGAGGTGTATGCAACTGGCCTACCTTCCTGTAGGAGCACTGCTCCAAGGCCACTCTTGGATGCATCAACTCGTAGTGTCAGTTCCTTTTCTGGATCAAAGTACATGAGGACTGGACCTGGTTCCTGTACAATGAGATCTTTCATGTTCTGGAATGCCATGTCGTGTGTTGCATCCCATACAATCTCACTGCTTTCCTTCAGTAGTTTACATAGTGGTGCATTCACCTCTGACAATCTGGGTGCCAATCTGGCCAGGTAGTTGGTCCTCCCCAGTATTGTCTCAAGCTCTGCCTTGTTCTGAGGTCACTCCATATCTCTAATGGCTTCCACCTTGCCTGGGTCTGGTTTGATGCCTTCACGACTCAGCCTGTGCCCGAAGTATTTGACTTCTGGAACACAGACGACACATTTATCTGGGTTTAACTTTACCCCTCTTTCCTTCGTCCTCTGCAGCATGGCCCATAGGTTTGCGTCGTGCTCCTCTTTTGTGCTGCCATACACCAGAATGTCGTCAATGATGGCTGCAACACCACTGACGCCCTCGTAGGTCTCATCGATCCTACTCTGGAACTCATCCTGTTCTGAAATGACACCAAAAGGAAGACGGAGAAACCTGTACCAGCCAACCACAGTGTTAAAGGTTGTCAAGATTGAAGACTCTTCTGTTAGTTTGACCGCCCAGTAGCCTGACCGTGCATCAAACACACTGAAATATTGTGCTCCAGCCAGCTTTGGTGTGATGTCATCTAATGTAGGCATTGGGTAATGTGGTCTTTGTATTGCCTGATTCAGGTCTTTGGGGTCAAGGCATATTCTCAGTCTGCCAGTGCTGGGTTTTTCAACAACCACCAGTGCATTTACCCATTCTGTAGGTTTTGTTACCTTCTGGATGACTCCAGCTCTTTCCATCTCATCCAGCTGTTCTTTCAAACGGTTGCGGAACTTGTGTGGAATCCGTCGTGGAGGGTACACCACTGGTACTACATCCGGTTTCAGGTGGATAGTACATTTCCTGGGAACTGTCCAATGCCCTTAAACACATCAAAGTACTAGCCGTACTAGCCATAATGTTCGTAGGTTCATTTTGTGCAGCATCGACAGATAGCACCAGTTTGACTAAGCCTGTGTCTAGGCAGGCTTGCAGGCCTAGGACAGGTGGGCCCTGTGTACTGACTATGTAGAACTCTCGCATGACAGTAGTGCCTTTGCACTTGCATTCTAGGTCACACATCCCTGTCACATGCAGTGCATAAAAAGCATATGCACTGAGTTTTATTTCTGCTGGTCTAAGATCTACATCTCTAAAGTCCCTGTCATAAATGTATATGTTCCGTACTTTGAACTACGACACCGATAAATTATTTTGTGTGTTCAGCTTTTCCGGTCCTGTTAAAAACAAACAGCAGTGTAGTTTAATTTGAATTACTGTTCTAAACAATTTAGTGAACTCCTTGTTTGACCATAATTTATAATGTTTTCGCTCAAAACAGCCAAAATCAAACACAAATCCACTAACCTTGTGTCCCTATCAGCCAGGTGCTTAACAATATTAATACACTATTTCGCAACACCTCCGAGACTTTGTCAGGGGTTATTTTCGTCCACCGGTATTTGCGAACCTTTTCCCCAGTTTATCCACTTCCTGTTTGCTTTGATTCTCCTCCTTCCGGCTTCACACAACAACTGCGCAAGAGCATCAGGCAGTATACTCGAACTTCAAAATAAAAGTGCGTTTTAAGAAATATGACGCTATCATAAACAAATATGCATGAGCACAAAAAGGGCGCTTATCAAAAATAATAATATAACTCACTTAAAGGTTATTTACAGGAAGGAGTATTAACCTTAACATGCATGTCTTTGGCATCCTCACATGGTGAACCAGGAAAACAAGGTGTGGAATTGTCTATATGAGCTCCAAGTAATATGAACATATGAGCAGGGCATAAGTTATATACAGATAACGTACTTTGCCTTGGACTAAACAGAATCTATGCAAACACTTGCTAATCTGTCAAACATTCAGGTGCTAACCCTGACCGAAACCATGCAACTTTGTACAACACTGCCACACCAGCCGCACTCTCTGTTGACTCTGCTTTCTCATACACACACCATGTTCTGTTGGGCATAGAGGGTGTCCTCATTTCCAAAGACTGGAAATTCACTAAGCTTTCTCCACAAAGCAACAACTCCTCCTTTGAATACCATGCAATCATGGTTACTGCTCTTCTGCCACAATGGGGCCCTAAGTCACTAGTCACTGGTTGCAATCCAAGCAACCATAAAGGAGCTCACCACAGTAGACAAGTCTGGCCTACCTGGCAGGTTCAAGGCTTGGATTTACCAACATGGCATATTACTCTGTGTCCTCTGGCATTTGCTGGTCTACAAAGTAACCCTGTCGACAGTGGATGCCTTGGAGAGCAAGATCATTTGCTACCTCCGAAGATGGCTGGGTCCGCCGCGCAGCCTTAGTAGTGCAGCACTGGATGGGAGGGGCAACAAACTCCAGCTCCCTGTCAGCAGCCTCGATTAGCAGTTCAGGGTTTCTCACACAAGAGCGGCGCTGCTCTATTGGGACTCTAAGGACTCTAGAATGGCATCAGCAGGCATTATGGTGTGGACAGGCAGGAAGTGGCAGGAAGGCCTAAAGATAGCAGAGTCTCGGCTGAGACACAGGGCTTTGGTGGGCACAGTGGCAACATGTATGGGCAGAGCTGGGAGCCATCCCACAATTTCGCTATGATAAGGCCCATGGCAACGACAAACGCTACCTAGTTCTGGAAGAGGTGCGGGTAGGTATCGAGGAGGAAAGGACCAGCAGAATGGTGGGCATGCGACAGCAAGGAGCATGGACAAGTTGGGAGGGTGTGCTGGAGAGGAAGATATCCTGGGCAGATATCTGGCAGGAAGATCTGCAGCGGATCAAGTTCATGGTATACAAACTGTATATGATGTTGGAAAAGGTTCACTCGAGCACATCCTTGGCAGCTGCCCATCAGCCCTGGGGGATGGCCGTTACCGCTGGCGACATGACCAGGTGCTGAATACAGTTGCAGAGGCAGTCTCCAACGCTGTGGCCAACAACAAGCAAAGCACTGAGTTTTGGATGCTGCAGATATAACTAAATACGTTGCTGCTTTTTGGATCCTCTATGGATAGATGGCTTGCTAGGTCATCGAAGTTAGTCTACCATGCTTTCACTTGTCAGCTCTTCAACAGAAACATACACTACCGTTCAAAAGTTTGGGATCACATTGAAATGTCCATATTTTTGAAGGAAAAGCACTGTACTTTTCAATGAAGATAACTTTAAACTAGTCTTAACTTTAAAGAAATACACTCTATACATTGCTAATGTGGTAAATGACTATTCTAGCTGCAAATGTCTGGTTTTTGGTGCAATATCTACATAGGTGTATAGAGGCCCATTTCAAGCAACTATCACTCCAGTGTTCTAATGGTACAATGTGTTTGCTCATTGGCTCAGAAGGCTAATTGATGATTAGAAAACCCTTGTGCAATCATGTTCACACATCTGAAAACAGTTTAGCTCGTTACAGAAGCTATAAAACTGACCTTCCTTTGAGCAGATTGAGTTTCTGGAGCATCACATTTGTGGGGTCAATTAAACGCTCAAAATGGCCAGAAAAAGAGAACTTTCATCTGAAACTCGACAGTCTATTCTTGTTCTTAGAAATGAAGCCTATTCCATGCGAGAAATTGCTAAGAAATTGAAGATTTCCTACACCGGTGTGTACTACTCCCTTCAGAGGACAGCACAAACAGGCTCTAACCAGAGTAGAAAAAGAAGTGGGAGGCCGCGTTGCACAACTGAGCAAGAAGATAAGTACATTAGAGTCTCTAGTTTGAGAAACAGACGCCTCACAGGTCCCCAACTGGCATCTTCATTAAATAGTACCCGCAAAACACCAGTGTCAACATCTACAGTGGAGAGGCGGCTGCGGGATTCTAGGCTTCAGGGCAGAGTGGCAAAGAAAAAGCCATATCTGAGACTGACCAATAAAAGAAAAAGATTAAGATGGGCAAAAGAACACAGACATTGGACAGAGGAAGACTGGAAAAAAAGTGTTGTGGACGGATGAATCCAAGTTTGAGGTGTTTGGATCACAAAGAAGAACGTTTGTGAGACGCAGAACAAATGAAAAGATGCTGGAAGAATGCCTGACGCCATCTGTTAAGCATGGTGGAGGTAATGTGATGGTCTGGGGTTGCTTTGGTGTTGGTAAGGTGGGAGATTTGTACAGGGTAAAAGGGATTCTGAATAAGGAAGGCTATCACTCCATTTTGCAACGCCATGCCATACCCAGTGGACAGCGCTTGATTGGAGCCAATTTCATCCTACAACAGGACAATGACCCTAAACACACCTCCAAATTGTGCAAGAACTATTTAGAGCAGAAGCAGGCAGCTGGTATTCTATCGGTAATGGAGTGGCCAGCGCAGTCACCAGATCTGAACCCCATTGAGCTGTTGTGGGAGCAGCTTGACCGTATGGTACGCAAGAAGTGCCCATCCAACCAATCCAACTTGTGGGAGCTGCTTCTGGAAGCGTGGGGTGCAATTTCTCCAGATTACCTCAACAAATTAACAGCTAGAATGCCAAAGGTCTGCAATGCTGTAATTGCTGCAAATGGAGGATTCTTTGACGAAAGCAAAGTTTGATGTAAAAAAAAATCTTATTTCAAATACAAATCATTATTTCTAACCTTGTCAATGTCTTGACTCTATTTTCTATTCATTTCACAACATATGGTGGTGAATAAGTGTGACTTTTCATGGAAAACACAAAATTGTTTGGGTGATCCCAAACTTTTGAACGGTAGTGTATGTGATGTAATTAGCTACCTGCAGCCATACATTCTTTTTACTGTGATCATCCACATTTATGCTGCTGATCCTATCACCTTTCATTGATGAACTGCCTAACAAACGATGTGTGTAATGACTGAAATAACCAAGGAACAACCTTGTTAGATACAAGCTAGCCATGTTATCTAGTTGAGCTAGCTACCATTCATTGTTATCAGATGTAGTAATACAGTCGAAACCAAGTGTTGCCAATTCGAACAATAATTGAAGATAAAATTTGTATGCCAGCGAACACCAAAAACTGCAATTAATTTGTGGTAAATGTAGGCCAACTGACATCTGTTTATTATAGCTAGCGAAGTGTTGCCTACATTAGCTAACCATTTAGAATCTAACGAGTTATTGTCTTAGGATAAACATTAACATTAACTATCACCATAAAATACCACTATTGGCTAAATTCATTAGAGGTCCGCTAATGCGTTAACATGTCACAAACCAGTCATTTCATCAACTTACCAGCAAGAGATCTTGGGAAACACTGAAAATGAACGGGGTTCAACGCCGGAACTATACAGTGTTTGGAACTATTGCTCGCCCAACGAAACGCGTTACTTCCGCATTCTCCAACGACAACAGAAGTCTATGTAAGTGTTATTGCTTTTTCACGTGTTTATTCAGAAAAGTCAACCGGAACTACAAGCAGACACTAGAGAACAAGTACAGCGCATTAGCGACACCCATTGGCAAATTACTGTATTACAACACTCCCACTAAATTTTACAATGGCATTAAGGCACTTCACACTAAATTATACTACTAAGAGCCGTGCTCTCCTTCACAAATAATGTCAAGGTAATAAAACTTTAAACTGAAAAAAAACTTGCAAGATTCCTTTTCTTACTCCTTTCACCTTGCTTATAGCTTCTTTTTTATTACCATTTTCAACAGAAAAACAGCGCCTATTGCAGTAAACAGAATTACATAGGGAAAAGCCCAATCTCTCCCCTAAGATATTCAAACTTCTGTTTAGTCAGTGGCTTGGTCAAGATATCTGCCTTCATGTCATTTGTTGGGCAATACTTCAGTTCTATTTGCCCATTCTGCACATATTCACGGATGTAGTGGTAACAAATGTCTATGTGTTTAGTCCTTGAGTGATCCACTGGATTCTTCGCGATTGCAATGGCTCCTTGGTTGTCCTCCAGGATCACTGTGGGCGTAGCATCCATTCCGAGATCATTCAGTAATCGTCTCAGCCAGGTACCCTCTTGAGCAGCTTGACTGAGTGCGACATACTCGGCTTCTGCTTTTGAAAGTGCAACTGTTGCCTGTTTCTTGCTGAGCCAGCTCACTGCTCCTCCACTCAGTAAGAATATGTTGCCAGTTGTTGAGTGGCGGTCATCCTGATCACCGGCCGGGTCAGCATCTGAGAAGCTGATCAAAGTTCCAGACTCTGACCGCTCATACTTGAGAGCAAGGTTCACTTTAACTTTCAAGTATCGAAGTATTCTCTTGACAGCAGTCAGATGTGCAGCATCTGGATTTGCATTGAACTTTGACACAGCACTCACTGCTTGAGCCATGTCTGGTTGTGTGGCCATCGCAGCATAGAGCAGACTTCCTACCATGGACTGATAGGTACTTTGGTTCACAGGCTTACTGACACCATCACTTTTTTTCAATTTGACATTGGCATCAGCAGGAGTTGCAACAGGATTTGCATTATCTATCCCATATTTCTGAAGAATGGCTTCAATGTAATACTTCCGATGAAGTAAGACACAGTTCTTTTCTTTGTCTTGGACAACAGATATGCCCAGGATATAGGACAGTTCCCCCATGTCCTTCATCTTGTAGCACTTCTTGAGAGCCATTTTCAACTCGTTCATGTTTGCAATCGACTCTGTAATCAGAATCAGACCATCCACATAAACAGTGAGTATCTCAAGCTCTTGTCTTGATCTTACAAACACACAGGGGTCTGATGTGCTCTGTTTAAATCCAATTTCCATCATGAACTCCGTGAAAGCCTTGCTCCAGCAGCGGGGAGACTGCTTCAGTCCATAGATTGATTTCTTCAGTTTACACACCAGGTGTTCCTGCCCTGGTTTGATGTATCCCTCTGGTTGCTCCATGTAGATTTCTTCTTCCAGGTGTCCATTAAGGAATGCAGTTACTACGTCCACCTGGTGCACATGTAGATTGTTCTGGATGGCAAAGGACAGTAATGTACGAATTGCACTGAATCGTACCACAGGTGAAAAAATTTCATCATAGTCAGCACCATACAACTGTGAGTAGCCCTTGGTGACGAGTCTGCACTTGTATCTCTCCACTCGTCCATCACTATGATGCTTGACTTTGAACACCCATCTTGATCCTATGGCCTTTCTATCCCTTGGTAAATCCACTAAGTCCCACGTCTCATTTTCGAGCAGCGACTCATATTCCAAGTCAGCTGCCTCCTGCCATTCCTTTGCATTAGTACTTATCATTGCTTCTTCCAGTGTGCTTGGCTCTATGACACGACACACATTGGCATGATCAACAGTCACTATATCAGCAAACACATCATATCCATATCTCCTTGGAGCCCTTCTGATTCTGCCACCTTCTCTAGTAGCTTCATCGACAGTGACCTCGTCATCTGGTGTTCCACTCTCATCTGTGTCCATGGCTAACTCGTTCTCTGAGCAGGTCACTTCCACTTCCTGTTTCCAGTCGAAGTCTGATTCATTAAAGATGACATCACGACGAATTAGAATCCTCCTTTTCTCTTCATCAAACAAGCGATAGATAGCCTTTGGCATTGTTTGCATATTCCATGAAACGAAGCTTCACAGCCTTCTTGTCCAGTTTTCTTCTCTCTATGTCTGGGATATGTGCATAAGCAACACAGCCAAACACTCTCATGTGACTCATGTCCGGCTTTTTGCCACACCATCTCTCGTAGGGTGTCTCTTGCTTCAAGACAGATGTGGGCAGCCTGTTCTGTATGTAAGCTGCGGTTGCTACAGCCTCTGCCCAGTACATCTTTGGCAAGTCAGCATGAAACAGCATACTTCTAGCTGCTTCAATTAATGTCCTATTTGTTCTTTCTGCAACACCATTTTGCTGTGGTGAGTGAGGTACAGTCATCTCATGGTGGATACCTTGAGCCTTCAAATATTCTTGAAACTCCTTTGATGTGTACTCACCACCATTGTCTGTTGTCAATCTCGTGACGTTCTCCCCACACTCATTGGACAATGTTTTCTCAAATTCCTTGAATTTGCTAAGGACTTCACTCTTCTGTTTCAGAAAGTATACCTTGCAGCAGCTAGAGTAATCATTGATAAAAGTCACAAAATATTTTGCTCCACCTATAGATTCAGTCTGCATGGGACCACAGATGTCACTATGGATCAGCTGCAACTTGCGTTTGGAACGGATTTCTCCAACTGGCTTGCATGGCTTTCTAGACAGCTTGCCTTACACACATCCTTCACAGAAAGGAACCTCTTTCTCTGCAGAGAAGTCCACCCGTTTACCAGATCTTTTAGTTCCTTCAGCTTGGTGGTGTGACCCAGGCGCTGGTGCCGCAGGCTGGCTGCTACTGATGCACTTGATGCACCATGACAGACAGACGAACTTCCTTCGACGTCCACCTGATAAAGCCCGTCAGATCTTTGTGTTCTCATTCCTTGAAGAGTTCCATCTTTCCCATGTATGTAGCAGTGAGACTTCTTAAACTGCACCGTATTTCCTTTTCTGGCAGCAGCTCCCACTGAGAATAGATTCCCAGATAGCTTCGGAACATACAGCACGTCATACATTGTGACATTTTTTACATCACTTACTTTGAAAGTCATTCTCATTTTGACATTGCCCAGTCCTAGGGCGTCAACTACCCTGCTGTCACTGAGTTTCACACTCTGTGCTTTTGAGAATTGCTGGTAGTCTTGAAGAATTTCTTTATCACATGTCATGTGCTTTGATGCTCCCGAATCAACCAACCATTCAACCTGTTGAGGCCTCTCAGTCGGGTTTGCCTCTTTAGCGACAAAGGCACTTTCAGACGAATCTTCTGCATCTTCACACATCATGCTTTTGGCCTTGTGGGTTTTCTTTTTCCAACTTGGACAGTCGCGCTTTATATGTCCTTCTTTCCCACATTTGTAACATCTCCACGTGCTTGGTCTTTCAGCTCCCACTGCCTTGGAGTTAGCCTGCATATCTCCACGAAATTGTGATGACATGGCTGATGCACCACCTGACGTAGCACAACTGGAGTTATCATTAG
Source organism: Lampris incognitus (assembly GCF_029633865.1). Classification (NCBI taxonomy): domain Eukaryota; kingdom Metazoa; phylum Chordata; class Actinopteri; order Lampriformes; family Lampridae; genus Lampris; species Lampris incognitus. Next base: position 69,866,668 of record NC_079214.1, read on the forward strand.
CATTCACTCGCTTTTGCTCTTCATTTATTAATGCTTGCTGAACAAACTGCAGTGTCAAATTGTCAATCTTTGTTTCTAGCGCAGTGACAATTGTAGCATAGCTTGGTGGCAAACTACCCAAGAGTGTTATAATTTGGTCTTACTCTTCAATCACAGAACCTATTGCTCCTAGCTGATCAGTCAGTTCCTTCATTCGTTTTAAAGGTTCATTTACAGTTTTTCTCAGTGGCTTTGGTGCATTTCTCACATCACTATTTACATTTGCACAACAGTTAATGCATTTCTCAAAACAATTAGTACAAACTGCAAAACCTAGTTGATAACCTGCAAAAGTGTGTCACTTGCTCAAAATGGATAGTTCATTCCTCAAAAGCAAGTATTCATGTCAATGAAAGTGTCAGTGTCATCAAAATGAAAAGTCCTGACACCATTGTTTAAGAACAAGATAGTCAAATGGCTTTGTCATGTTTTCATTATGACAGTTTACTCTGTAAATGTTTTCCAATGCAAAAAAGTCAGATCTTGGTGACACTACCTGAAAATGCTCAAGACAGCACTATATACTATTTACACAGCCATTTGAAAACTACAGTAAAGTTACACATTACTGTATTTAATGAGGTAACTGAGTACAAGACACTGAATATGTATGTTTCACATTTTTACTGCATATGCTCTTTGCAATTCTAATTTGTTCACAGCATTGTGCAAAAGAAAAAATACACCCTTATTATAACAACAAACATAAACTCCCTTTGGGCAGAGCTGTGCACAACTGTAAACAATGTTGCAGTACATATTGGAACTGAACATACAACATACACAGACAGTACTGTAAATCATTCATGCACATCCACACCTTCCTCTCTGTCTGGCCACATCGTTTCATCTCCATCACAGCCAATATCATCTCCTGCAATGCAGCGAGGAAAGTATCTCCTCGAGTGGTGAATCCACCCTCTGCAGGACTCTGCTGTGATGTCACCACATGCTGCATCCACGGCCGCTAGCAGGGCCATTTGGGTATGTGGATGCCGATCATATACCTTCCACCTCCAGGAAGAGAAAAACTCCTCTATTGGATTGAGGAATGGTGAGTAGGGAGGGAGATATTCCACCAGCATCCTATCATGTGCTGCAAACCACTGTCTGACCACACCGGAGTGGTGAAAACGCACATTATCCCAAACAACAACATACTTGTTCAGATTTTGACAACTAGTTCAACATTTTTGTATGTAATGACTCAAGCAATGAAATGAGGACTATTAGTTTTATAAGGAATGACTATTCAGCTTTCACAAGTATAGTTCATTTTGACTTACATGACATAAGCAAATGATAATGTTATAAAACAGCAGAGAGTTATATGAAAGCAATTGATGCATGTCCAAAAGCATTTGCAATTTGTTGGAAGGAATGAGAAACTGCTACTATGATGTGCACAAATAACTAAATGTTGTGGAGGCTGAACTAACTGTTGTGCAAATGTTAATAGTGATGTGAGAAATGCACCAAAGCCACTGAGAAAAGCTGTAAACCTTCTCCTCCCTTCATTTCACATCTGAAATGTGTTTTCTTCAGAAACAGTTTATTTGCCAAAGTATCTCTCTCAAAATGTCCTTTCAGCGTGACTCTTCTGGAGTCTGGCAGCTTGTTACCAGGTACAACTGGGGTGTACTTACTTACATTCAGCACTACACAGAGAACGCCTTCTCTCTCCGTTTCGTGAATTCAGCTTGTGCGTGTGCATTAGGATATCCGTCTCCATTAGCAGGCCCCATAGTCCTTTGGCTTTCAGCAAGTGTTCCATCTGAGATGTCCACGTCGCCCAGTTCTCTGGTCCGCTCAGCGTGTCAATAAACAGCTTATCTTCCATTGTGAATTCCACAACACCGTTTATCTCACACAAAACTCCGGGTAAAACAGCCTTTTAGCGACGCTCTGGGCCCCTAACCTATTGCTCTTTCACGTGTGTATACAGAAAAGTCAAACTGGAACTGCAAGCAGACACTGGAGGACGGTACAGCGCATTAGCGACACCCATTGTCAAATTACTGTATTAAAACAATGTTTCCAACTCTCTTTCAACGGGTCCGAGAAACACCACTGACAGAGATGCAAGGAAGAAGTTCTCCATCACATTTAACCTGTTGAAACAAACCAATCTTTTGATAAATCTTTTGAAGTGTTTCTGATGTGATTCAGACGAGCTAACTATATGTCTGTTTGAACTGCTTCAAAAACATCTATTTTACATGGTCAATGTTAAGCTTCCAGTCAAGATATGATGTAAATGATATGTAACATTAGAGACTCAACTGAAAATCTGCAATCAATACTAGAGCTACTTCCTATTAAAAACTCAAGACAATTCTGTTTACAACAGTCACACAACAGCTGTGCTTCGTATCTATGGCACGGTGCGTCCTTGTTCAGCAAACACACAAGGCCTGACTGGGTCTTTGTCAGTCAATGTGTACACAAACGCTGTGGTTTGGTGGCAAGTTGGTTTGCTCTTTGTATAGAAGCACTATAAATACTATGAATACGTAGGCGATATTTACAATATTTTACCAAATGCAGGGGGACTGATGGAAGGAGAGGACTAAGACCCCAACAGGGGTTCCTCACCGTACTCTTACAAAGACTGGATGACAAGCAGCATTTGAAAGTGTCCAAAGCACACGTGACCATCTCACCTTGATATTGATCATATGATCATCATCCCTGTGGTGAGACCTTTTCACTAGAATGTTCTCCAACTTTAAGTCCCGGTGCACTATGCCTGAAAGAAAGATAAAAAACATTTTTTATCAGAAGTATGTTGAGTTAACATACGACCTTAATGTAATAATTAGATGCAGCTGAAGCCTTTTTTTCTTTCAGTTTTTGCCTCATCCCAAATCTATAACCTACCACAGCACAAGCAGTTCTTAGATAGTAGTACATTTTGGCATTGGAACTGTGCACATTAAACGATAGATAGATAGATAGATAGATAGATAGATAGATAGATAGATAGATAGATAGATAGATAGATAGATAGATAGATAGATAGATAGATAGATAGATAGATAGATAGATAGATAGATAGATAGATAGATAGATAGATAGATAGATAGATAGATAGATAGATAGATAGATAGATAGATAGATAGATAGATAGATAGATAGATAGATAGATAGATAGATAGATAGATAGATAGATAGATAGATAGATAGATTGTTTTATTAGCCACACGACCAGGGCCGGTGGAATCTGTTTTTGGTACACTTTAAACTCTGCAGCACAATACATACATGGACAACAACAGACATATCACGAACAATGCAGTTACACAATAACAGAAATAAACATATCACACATAACAATTAGGTAAATGGTGGTATTTGTGCCAGTGGTGTGTGAGGAGGGGCTATAGGGAGGAATTCAGAGTCCTGATGGCTAGAGGGGGGAAACTGTTTACAAAGCGTTTAGTCTTAGTGGCCAGTGACCTGTAGCGCCTCCCTGAGGGAAGGAGCTGGAAGAGGTGATGAGCAGGATGTGAGGGGTCGCAGAGGATCTTCTTTGCTTGCTTTACAGTCCGGTTAGTATGTAGAGATTCAACTGAGGGGAGTGGGTTGCCTATGATTTTGGATGCCTTGTTGACAATCCGCTCCAGTTTTTTCCCGTGTTTGACTGTTTGTGCCACCATACCATACTGTAATACTGTAATACTGTAATATCATAATACTATAATGCTGTGATACTGTAATAGAAGATGTTATGATGGCCTGGATAATGGCTGAGTAAAACAAAACGAGCAATTGCTGTTTGATCCGGTATTTTTTAAGCTGCCTAAGAAAGTAAAGTCGTTGTTGAGCTGTTGCAGTGATGTGTTTAGTGTTAATTTTCCACGTCAGGTTGTTGCTGACGCATGTTCCAACGAATTTAAAAGAGTCGGTGGTAGTGATGGGGTCTCTGTTCATTTGCATGGGTGTTTTAGGATTTGGCATGCATCGGAAGCCAATAATGAGTTCTTGGGTTTTGGCTGTATTAAGCAGAAGGTTATTGTTTGCACACCAAGTGACAGTACTGGGTTTCATCACTGTTGGAGATGAGGCCTACAATGGTTGTGTCGTCTGCGTATTTTATTATTTTCACAGAGCTGTCTGTGGATGTAAAGTGGTTGGTGTAAAGTGAGGAGAGCCAGGGGGAGAGAACACAGCCCTGAGGAGCACCTGTACTGAGGGTAAGAGGGTGTGAGGTTAGGTTATTAACCTTCACCCTCTGTGGCCTGTTCCACAAGAAGCTCTGAATCCAGTGGCAAATGGCTGGGTCAATGTTTATATCCAAGAGTATGGTTGTCGTGTATGAAACACTAATATTGTTCTAAGCTGTTTAAGCAGATAACTGGAAAGTGCACACGGCAGACTTATGACAGTAACGTAGTATATGTGTTATTACACTGTAACAACCTAGCTATCCAGAGTAGAGCGGAGTACCAAGAGAACGCCCTGGTGGCGATTCTGCCTTATATACTATTCAGGAACAACCAATAGATGACCTCCACCTCATTCAGCACCAATCACATTGATCTGTGTATATTCAAAACTAATAAAACCACACTGCTTAATATTCTGTGTTGGGAACACCACAATGGTAAAGTTTGAGTGGGTTGGTGGAGTTGAAGGCAGAACTAAAGTCTATGAACAGGATGTGTGCGCAGGTGTTTGGTGATTCCAGGTGTTGCAGGGAATGGTAGCGAGCTATGCTAACTGCATCCTCAACAGACCAGTTGGCTTGATAGGCAAACTGATATGGGTCCATTATTGGGGAGAAGCAAGATTTCAAGTATGACAGAATGCTGCGCTCAAATGCTTTCATGGCCACAGATGTTAGGGCAACTGGTCTGAAGTCATTGAGGCAGGTGATCTTTGAGGACTCTGGCACAGGAATGATGGTAGAGAGTTTGAAGCACTGTGGGACTGTACATTGGCTTAGAGAAGTGTTAAATCTGGTGGAAAATATTGGGGCCAATTGTGCGACACAGTGGCTCAACAAAGCAGGATTGATGCCGCCTGGCCCTGCTGCTTTCTTAATGTTAGGCTTCTTGAATGTTGCTCTCACCTCGTCCTTCTGGATGCAGAAGGGTGGCATTGGAGTGGAAATAGGGGGGATGGCTGGGGGAATAGGTTTTTCAAACCTTACATAAAACTCATTTAATCTATCTGGAGGGGAGCAGGGGCGTTTTTTTTAATCTGTCATTTCCTTAATTTTTTTCCATATTAATCTGGAATTACTGGAAGATAATTGTTGTTCGAGTTTTGTTGCGTTTGCTTTTCTGGTTGGCTGCTCTGTACTCATCCCTGTTTCCGTTTTTGTATGCCCAGTTCTTTTCTTTGTGTAGGATGTGTAATTCTTTGAAGAACCAGGGTTTGTTATTGCCATACAATGTCATTGTTTTTTTAGGGATGCACATTTCCTCGCAGAACTTGATGTATGACGTCACCGTGTCAGTGAGTTCATCGATGGAGTCGCAAGCGGCACTAAATAGTGTAACGTGCATGGATAAGTAGACACGCTGGCCGCTGGCTGGCGGGTCTGACCCTTCAGTCTAGCGGTTAGCGATGCCTCCTGCGGTGCGGGCGATACGGGTTCGCTTCCCGGCCGCGGCAGTTCCTGTGGTTGCCTTGTCCCCCGAACTCGCTACAATATATTCCAATTAGTGCATTCAAAGCACTCTCGAAGCGTTTCCGTGGACCAGGACCTGACAGAATTGGAAGTTTTCTTGATGGATTTAAGCTTGTGTGTGTGTTTTGGGATGAGGGGTAACACAGCGTGGTCGGACCTCCCCAGTGGAGCCCTCGGGAATGCACGGTAAGCATCTGAAATGGAGATGCAGCAGTGATCCAATGTTTTGTTTTCTCTGCTATGGCAAGTGGCTTGTTGCTCATAGTTCGGTAGTTCGAGGGACAGATTCGTATGGTTGAGATCACCCAACACGATGGCAGACGTGTCAGGGTTGGCGTTTTCAACATGGGGAATGTGTTGCGAGAGTTAGCTGATGGCTGTGTTAGCATTAGCTTGTGGTGGAATGTAAACACCAACTATATTCCATGGGCCAGACCATTTTTTGGTGAACCTCAAGTTGGCAAAACTTAATTGTGATTTTTGAAAAGGCACATGTCTGTAGATGATATGTTGGTATGATAGCCCTTCCTAAGTGGTAGCTGAGTCACAGTTATCAGCTCATGAAGTTAATAACCCCTAATCACAAATTCAGTTTTTCGACACTAGTGTATATCTGGTTAAAGCTCATGTAAGGACATTTGCCAATGCTTAATAATACAGTGTTTGGTATTATTTTAAAGGGGACCTTGTAGGCTTTCATTTACCCAATGCTGTATTTGTCTGACAAACACAGATGTCACGTGACCTCTTTAAACCATAAATGACACACATTTTCCCACAATCTTCGCCTAAACGATATACTTTCTTTTAACCCTGTGACATCAAGGGAGCTCAGGGGCACAAAACTCAGCAACTGCAATACTCAAGGGACTCTAAGGATTCGGGAAATGTATAATATGTCTTCTCGAAGGTAGTTGAGGAACTCATTGAAACGTGTCAGAATAAGCTGACATGAATCTTGCTCAAGGGTGTTCTCAAATCTGGGCTGTGATACTTCATCACACATGTTCTCGATTGCTTGCAGAGTTTCTGCCAAGTGAATGAGATCTTCAGGATGATTCTCTTCTAACCAGGGATGAAAACCTTTCCATGCTAGTCTCAACAGCGCCTCATAGAGCAGTTTGTGGAGCCGTACAGCTCGGTTATACCTGTGACCATCAATAACCCCTGTGATTGAACCATCGGCTATCACTCCTGCCTCTATGCAAAGGTCTCTTAGACCAGCATCTGCAAAACGTTTTCCAACCATTGCCATGAAAATGCAGGTGGTATGAAAGACCCCCATTCTAAGGATGATGTTCTTGAACTGTTCCGGGTGTTTCCAGGTGTTTTCAGCATCTTTGGCATACATGCCTGGTCAAAAACAACAACAATTTTGTTGAGCTGCAGAGACTTCATGATGCTTATCGACTGGTGAAGAACCTTATTAACTGTTGATAGCTGTGTGGCAGGAGCATTGATTGTGGGCAAATAGCCGATGCTATCTTCTTGTACACTTGTATTGCTGTGAGTGAGGATGTTGAACCCAGTCCAGCTACAAACATCTTTGTTGTCTTGACGAGCCATCAGCTACATGTGATTTCTGTCCGCTGCATCCTGTAGGATAGCAGCATGATCAGCATCAACTGTATGTACAGCTGGCAGATTGGCACGCTTTCCTGCATTGTAAATGGGAAGGCGCAGCTCTACTGCTCCAATGCTTCTCTTCTTGGTTTTTGGGATGCAAGGCTAATGTCTGGCTTCAGCAGGATGCTCAGCAATAGACTTTGCTTGCACAGCAATTCCATTCACTCGGTGTGATGTCCCTTCACCGCTGAGAGTTTCCTCCGGTCTGTCAATATTGTCCCACGCCAATGTTGTGAACAGACCAGGCTTGATGTTTTGTGGTAGTGGGACAGTATCTCCACTTGCTGCTTGCTTCTGAAGACAAAGGGCTGTGTCAATTTCCTCTACCTGGGAATATGAAACACCATGGCCAAGTCTGTTCAGTATATGTATTAGTTCCACATTTCCAGTGAGTGACTTGACAGCAAAGGGCAACACAATGTGTTTAGTAGGCTTGACTTTGCCACAGGTGACTGCATAAATCAGGTCTTGGCTGAATGAAGCCGTGAGCCTTTGCACCCTCTTAGATGGGTTGTTTCCTACAATATATGTACCTGTTAGGAGTGTCTGGAGAAACATTACAAGAGATGTTGGAGCACTGTTCATCTTCTCCAGATCTGACACTTGTGGTGGCCATGTTTGAGTGATGTTTTGGTTATGAATATCATGCCTGATCTTCAATGCTGCGTCAGATACAATGTCTTTGTCATCGCGCAATTTGTATACCTTCAGTTCATCTTTGTGGTCTTGGTAAACCTTTACAAGTTCATTCATTGTCAATGTGTTAGGGTTTAACAACAGGTTTTTGGGGCCATGGGCTATGATATGTACAGATTCCCCAAATTCTGCTTCAACCTTGCGACATAGGTATCACTTTGTATTGAGTATGACTCGTGTTACACCACATTCATTTGTATCTGTCACCATAGTGGTCATTTCTGTCACTAGCATAGAGATCAGGTCTTTAAATGGTATCACTCTGGAATGTTCCATCAGGTCTTCCTGGATGTATGTGAAAACCTTTTGGAGTGCCATTCTTTCCACTAATTGAGAAGCTGATTCTTGGTCCACAGTGTCTTTGTCTTTGTACAGGTCTTTTGTGTACAGCCTGTAGCAGGATCTGTGATAATGACCTTCAGGGGCAACTAGTTCACGAATCACTATGGCTAGCATCACCTTTCCTGTCAGCTGCTCTCCTGAGTGTGTCATCAGCTCTTAACTCTCTGCATTTAGTCAGAACATCTTTTGTCTTTTGCCCTTTCAAATACCAGGGAGGGACCAAAAGTTTCAGCTTAACAGCTGGAGCAGTGACCAGATACTATCGCACTTAAGAAAACAGAAGTCAGTATCTAAGGCAACTCAGGAACATGACAGGCAATGATCCTACAGAAAGTGTAAATCATTTCGATCTACAGAAAACAAGGATAGAGAAGGACCGGGCAGATGTTAATGCCTTTGTAGAACTTATGGAGAAAAGCTGGGTAAACCCTCTCGGTGCAGATCAATCTGATATAATCAGTCTTTCCACAGGAATCACTGTGTCATCCGACATAGCCCGTGATCTGCTGCAAGCTGACCAGACTGGAGAGGAAGCATATCAAAAGTTTAGAAGTGAGCGCTTGGAAAAAGGTTCACCAACAGCCAAGTTTCATGACACAATGAAAAAACAGAACCTGGAGACAATTGCAAGCATCACTAAAAGTAGAGGAAAGCTGACAAAAAACAAGGAGGTGGTCTTGAAAGCAGATAGAAATCTCTTTGGACATATGATCATTGTTTCACTGAGTAGAGATCTTCACATTAAAGATGTCCTGGCTCATCCTCTTGGTCCACTACCTTGGGCACTTTCAAATCCAGATGGCTCACTGCGGAAAATTAACAAGGCTGCTCTTGCAAGAGAGTTGGAGAAATCAGGATCAGCAGTAGAAGAAATTGGAGAACATTCTGCATGCATCATTGATGGAATGAGCCTTGTTCAGAAAATGAAAGGTGATGCCAAAACCTTTGGAGATTGCTGGATCTGTGCTGAACCTAGTGCTGCACGAACGAGGACACAGAAAGTGGATATATGTGGTGTTTGATGTATACAGGAAAACATCAATCAAGAATGCTGAGAGATGCAATCGTGGTTCAGCAAGTAGCACTCAATGGAAAAACATTGCCCCGGGACACAAGGTTGTGCAGTGGAGAAAAGTCTTAAGTAATCCAGACAGCAAAACAGCACTGATAACGTTCATCGTGGACCAGTGGAAGCAACCAGAGAACCTTCAAAGGCTTAAGGAGGACAAGCAGCTATTTACAACCTGTGGAGAGACATGCTATTGTGGGTGTACATGCCTTCACACGTTGTGATAGTGTAAGTGTATTTGCAGGACGTGGTAAACGTTGTGCTTTCAAATGGATCAAAGCAAACAGGACATTGCAAGAGTCCTTCAAAACCCTGGGAACATCCTGGGATGTATCAGATGAATTGTACAGCAATATGGAATCATTTGTCTGCAGGTTGTATTCACCATCATCTAGCATATGTGATGTCAATGATCTGCGTTACTTGCTGTTCTGCAGCAAAAGGGGTGAAGTGGACTGCAGTGTACTTCCTCCTTGCAAGGACTGTTTACAGATGCATATCCAGCGTGCCAATTATCAGGCAGCAGTGGGGAGGCGCTGCCTGGAAGGGCAACCAGACATACCAGAGCCAAAAGAACATGGATGGACAACTGATGACCAAGGTATACTTATAATAATTCACTACATACATGTTCATCATGCTATAATGCTAAAATAATATGTATAGGTAATTTCTTAACATTCAACTTCCTCACTGAAATGGATTAGAAATATGTTCCACTTATTCTTACAGGTATGCTGATGTTAGAATGGATGTGAGGACCCCCAGCACCACTGGCTGTCCTGGAACTTATGGCCTGCAAATGTGTATGGACTTGCAAGCTTCCTGATTGCTCCTGCCTTGCCCACAGACTGAAGTGCACAGAAATGTGCAAGCTACAAACCTGCACCAATCAGAGAGAGGAGGAGGACGTAGAGGTTGATGTGAAACTGGTCGACTATGATGATGATGATGATGATGATGATGATGAGGTGGATTAAATTTATAGTTCTTATTTTTTTATTATTTCCTTCTTTGAATCACGAATGGTGTCATTGAAAGGTGATAGCTATGACTAAGTTACTCCTTGGGAAGAATTATCCTATTGAAATATGTTGGTCCAAATAATGGAGGTGAATGGGCCTGAGCTGGTGACTTCTAATTTAAGGCTCAAAATCACCTCTCACAAAGAAAAAGTATGGGTATATTATACATTTTCTGAATCCTTGGAATCTCTTCTGTATTGCAGTTGTTGAGTTTTGTGCCCCTGGGGTCTCTTCATGCCACAGGGCTAAAAGAAAGAATATAGTTTAGGCAAAGATTGTGGGAAAATGTGTGTCATTTATGGTTTAAAGAGGTCACATGACCTCTGTGTTTGTTATACAAATACAAATACAACATTGGGCTTAAATGAAAGCGTAAAAAGTCCCCTTTAAAATGATACCAAACACTATATTATCAAACATTGGCAAATGTCCTTACATGAGCTTTAACCAGATATACACTAGTGTCGAAAAACTGAATTTATGATTAGGGGTTATTAACTTCATGAGCTTATAACTGTGACTCAGCTACCACTTAGGAAGGGCTATCATACCAACATATAATCTACAGACATGTATCTTTTCAAAAATCATAATAAAGTTTTGCCACCCTGAGATGGACAAAATAGTGAAATTTTGGCCTCTGGCCCATGGACTACTAATACAACTGAAGCGAATGCTCTCGGAAGGTAATATGGATGGATGGAAGGTAATATGGATGGATGGAAGGTAATGTGGATGGATGGAAGGTAATATGGATGGATGGATGGATGGATGGATGGAAGGTAATATGGATGGATGAAAGGTAATATGGATGAATGGATGGATGGATGGAAGGTAATATGGATGGATGGAAGGTAATATGGATGAATGGATGGATGGATGGATGGAAGGTAATATGGATGGATGGAAGGTAATGTGGATGGATGGAAGGTAATATGGATGGATGGAAGGTAATGTGGATGGATGCAAGGTAATATGGATGAATGGATGGATGGATGGATGGAAGGTCATATGGATGGATGGAAGGTAATATGGATGGATGGAAGGTAATATGGATGAATGGATGGATGGAAGGTAATATGGATGGATGGAAGGTAATATGGATGAATGGATGGATGGAAGGTAATATGGATGGATGGAAGGTAATATGGATGAATGGATGGATGGAAGGTAATATGGATGGATGGAAGGTAATATGGTCTACATTTCAAACTGATGAATTCAAGATCTTAAGAGCAATAGTGATGAAGGATTGTTGAGTTGTTACACCAGCGCTGATTGAGCATGAGACAAATACCTCCGCCATTTGACTTGTGAGGTAGTTTGACCGACGTGTCAGCTCTGAAACTAGTGAAGCCAGGGGGGTTACCGCCTGATCAGGGACCGACTGGTCCAGGCATGTCTCGGTGAAGCAGAAGGCTGAGCAGTCTCTGTAGTCTCTGTCGGTTTGTGTTAAAGACAAAAGTTCATCCATTTTATTTTGAGGGATCGCACGTTGGATAGATCAGTGCCGGTACTGGGGGCCGATAGAGCCGTCTCCTGAACCTGGAGAGCACCCCTGTTCTCCGTCTCCATGTGCTAGGTGTATTTCCCCAGGGTGGCGATCCAGTTTTGTTTACAACCTGTATATCCTCTGGAATGTTGGCAGATAGTCCCAAATGTAGTCATTCTGATGTACAGCAACTCCTCACGGTTGTATTTCCACAGACATGATGCTTTTCTGACATAAACCATAGACGAAAGTGGAAGACCCAGCAGCAGAGCAGGAACCAGGGCAGGCCTCATGGCAGCCACACTATCCACACTATATCACAACATACATATAGTGTATGTTGTGATATAGTGTAAGATGTGATATAGTGTATGTTATGATATAGCATACCTGCCAACATTAGGCTGTGGAAAAGAGGGAGATTTTCTGGGGTATCGGCAAATGGCCCACCCTCAACGCCCCAGCCCCCATATGACCCTACGCCACAAATCAGTAGAATAAATGCAAGGATATGGAAGTAATATTACTTTTAATTAGTCTTCAAATCATAGCTCACAGTAAAATAAATGTAAAAAAAAGCATACAAAATGTACAAAAAAGTGATCAAAAGTCAACATCTAAAATTTACATCACAAAAAAATCACCAAGTGCAAACATTGTAAGAATTCAACTAACTCCCATGACCCCATCCCTCCACCAGAGGAGAGAGAGAGAGATTACTATATTCCTGCACTGTGCTGACGTCTGACACATAGACATACTGTACATAAATGCTCACTGTACATACCCAGCCCAGTTTGCACATGTACATATTCTTTAGCTATAGTTTAGCTAGCATCAATTTCTTCCGATAATCTCCCGATTAGCGGAAGAAAAGGGTAAAAATAAGGAGACTCATGCTACAATCAGGAGTGTTGGCAGGTATGATATAGTGTATGTTGTGATATAGTGTATGTTGTGATACAGTGTAGGATGTGATATAGTGTAGGATGTGATATTGTGCATGTTGTGATATAGTGTATGTTGTGATAGTGTAGGATGCGATATAGTGTAGGATATGATATAGTGTAGGATGTGATATCATGTATGTTGTGATACAGTGTAGGATGTGATATCGTGTATGTTGTGATATAGTGTAGGATGTGATATCGTGTATGTTGTAATATATTGTATGTTGTGATACAGTGTAGGATGTGATATAGTGCAGGATGTGATATAGTGTAGGATGTGATACAGTGTAGGATGTGATATAGTGTAGGATTTGATGTAGTGTATCTTGTGATATAGTGTATGATATGATATAGTGTATGTTGTGATATAGTGTAGGATGTGATATCATGTATGTTGTGATATAGTGTATGTTGTGATACAGTGTAAGATGTGATATAGTGTATAATGTGATATAGTGTATGATGATATATAGTGTATAATGTGATATAGTGTATGTTGTGATATAGTGTATGGTGTGATATAGTGTATGTTGTGATATCGTGTATAATGTGATATACTGTATGTTGTGAAATAGTGTATGATGAGATATAGTGTATGGTGTGATATAGTGTATGTTGTGATATGGTGTATAATGTGATATAGTGTATGTTGTGATACAGTGTATGGTGTGATTTAGTGTATGATGTGATATAGTGCATAATATGATATAGTGTATGTTGTGATATACTGTATGATGTGATATACCGTAGGATGTGAGCACTGGTATGGTATATATGGTATGGTAAATGTGGTGTATATATGGTATGGTATATATTTTAAATCTGGTATGGTATACCTGATATGGTATATCTGGTATGGTATATGGTATATATGGCATATCTTGTATGGTATATCTGGTATGGTATATATGGTATATCTGGTATAGCATATCTGTCATTATTGTAGCTACTATATACACAGTGTTAAAGTTAGCACATTCCCATTGGTGTTATTAGCTGCCAGAGAAGAAGGCACAGAGGACTCTCCATGTCTCTCTCTCTCTCTCACACACACACACACACACACACACACCTATTAATCAGTATTCCTCTCCAGTTTGTTGTAAATGAGTCGTTAGCCACATGTAATTGTGCGTCATTGCGATGCAACATCGTAAATTGGCTCTAAATAAAGATTTCACCATAAGCAGTAGGGAGCAGGGTGTCCCCAAATAAACCCCTGCGATTCAATTAGTTTGTACCATTTAACAGTCCCAGGCATTTGTTCAGCATCACCTCAGTATCAACATAAGCTATAATCCATTATGACGGGAGGCCTCACTGATAACCACGTATTCATGAAGGCCATGCAGTTTGAGCAAATCACCACCAGTACACCAGCAGTTATCAAACTCACACTTCACTCACAGTATGGTCTGAGAAGTACAGTGGGTACTGTGTTGTAATAGAATGATGGTGCTGCGACTGTGATACCTTACATCAACTGATCGTACCAGTACCACACGTTACAGTAGGTGATAAGGTAAATCCATGAAGTCAACTTTTATACTGCCAGACTGTCCATCTGCAGGAAGTCCTTACCCTTATTGTGCAGGTAGGCAATGGCCTCAGCTAAGCTTCTGATGATATGTCTGGTCTCCTCCTCCTTGAAGTACATATTCCTCTTCCACAGCTTCTTCAGGTCACCTCCTTCACACAGCTCTGTGACCAGATACATCCTCTGGAACACAGCAAAGATCCAAACACATCTGACCAGGACTGAACTTATTATCCATGTTGGTAATACATGGCCATATGCCCAGCATCACTATGGGCCCTGTGCCATGCCGACAAGAACTCTTCATCTGTCTGTCCCCTGCCTCAGAGATGCACCAACATATAAGCCCTTCTGTCAGCTTACATTGGTACTGAGATTAGATGAGTACTTCCAGCGACTGGCCATCTGATAAACATGCTGATGATACAAACCAATAGCTGATTATTGAAATATGTTCCTCTGCCTGATGTCGCTGTTTAATTGTGATTGTGTTTGGTTACCTTCCTCCTCTTTTCCCTGTCCTGCTTATCTACATAATTGCAAAAATGACAACAGTATTAAGCTTCTTTTTTTCTGATTGGGACATCATAGTAGCCATTTCTAAATAGCTACTACAGTAAAATATGAAGATGGGGTTATTGTCACAGAACTTCTCTGCTACAAGTTCAATGTACCACATGAAGACATGGTGGAACCCCATGACCATGCTGAGAACAACAATGTGGAGGTCACACCTTCCCCCTGTCAACACATCTCACACTGGCTTCAGCAGGTGAAAATGCAAAGACGTGAAAGGACTGAAAGACATGGGCATGGACTGAGAGACGTGAAAGACATGAAAGGACTGAAAGACGTGAAAGGACTGAAAGACGTGAAAGGACAGAGTGACGTGAAAGGACTGAAAGACGTGAAAGCACCGAAAGACGTGAAAGCACTGAAAGACGTGTGAAAAGACTGAGAGACGTGAAAGGACTGAGACCCGTGAGAAAGGACTGAGAGACGTGTGAAAGGACTGAAAGATGTGAAAGCACCGAAAGACGTGAAAGCACTGAAAGACGTGTCAAAAGACTGAGAGACGTGAAAGGACTGAGACCCGTGAGAAAGGACTGAGAGACGTGTGAAAGGACTGAGAAACGTGAAAGACATGAAAGGACTGAAAGACATGTGAAAGCACTGAAAGACATGTGAAAGCACTGAAAGACCTGTGAAAGGACTGAAAGACATGAAAGGACTGAAAGACATGAAAGGACTGAGACACGTGAGAAAGGACTGAGAGACGAAAGGACTGAGAGACGTGAAAGGACTGAGCGGCGTGAAAGGACTGAAAGACATGCGAAAGGACTGAAAGACGTGAAAGGACTGAAAGACGTGTGAAAGCACTGAAAGACCTGTGAAAGGACTGAAAGACATGTGAAAGCACTGAAAGACCTGTGAAAGGACTGAAAGACGTGAAAGGACTGAGACACATGAGAAAGGACTGAGAGACGTGTGAAAGGACTGAGAGACGTGTGAAAGGACTGAGCGGCGTAAAAGGACTGAAAGACGTGAAAGCACTGAAAGACATGCGAAAGCACTGAAAGACGTGTGAATAGACTGAGAGACGTGAAAGGACTGAGACCTGTGAGAAAGGACTGAGAGACGTGTGAAAGGACTGAGAGACGTGAAAGGACTGAGACCCGTGAGAAAGGACTGAGAGACGTGAGAAAGGACTGAGAGACATGTGAAAGGACTGAGAGATGTGAAAGGACTGAGACACGTGAGAAAGGACTGAGAGACATGTGAAAGGACTGAGAGATGTGAAAGGACTGAGACACGTGAGAAAGGACTGAGAGACATGTGAAAGGACTGAGAGACGTGTGAAAGGACAGAGACGTGAAAAACGTGAAAGGACTGAGAGACGTGTGAAAGGACTGAAAGACGTGAAAGGACAGACGTGAAAGGACTGAGAGACGTGAAAGGACTGAGAGACGTGAAAGGACTGAGACGTGAAAGGACTGAGAGACGTGAAAGGACTGAGAGACGTGAAAGGACTGAGACGTGAAAGGACTGAAAGACGTGAAAGGACAGAGACGTGAAAGGACTGAGAGACGTGTGAAAGGACTGAAAGACGTGAAAGGACTGAGAGACGTGAAAGGACTGAGAGACATATGAAAGGACTGAAAGACGTATGAAAGGACTGAAAGACATGAAAGGACTGAGAGACGTGAAAGGACTGAGAGACGTGAAAGGACTGAGAGACATATGAAAGGACTGAGAGACACATGAAAGGACTGAAAGACATGAAAGGACTGAGACACGTGAGAAAGGACTGAGAGACGAAAGGACTGAGAGACGTGAAAGGACTGAGCGGCGTGAAAGGACTGAAAGACATGCGAAAGGACTGAAAGACGTGAAAGGACTGAAAGACGTGAAAGGACTGAGACACATGAGAAAGGACTGAGAGACGTGTGAAAGGACTGAGAGACGTGTGAAAGGACTGAGCGGCGTGAAAGGACTGAAAGACGTGAAAGCACTGAAAGACATGCGAAAGCACTGAAAGACGTGTGAATAGACTGAAAGACGTGAAAGGACTGAGACCCGTGAGAAAGGACTGAGAGACGTGTGAAAGGACTGAGAGACGTGAAAGGACTGAGACCCGTGAGAAAGGACTGAGAGACGTGAGAAAGGACTGAGAGACATGTGAAAGGACTGAGAGATGTGAAAGGACTGAGACACGTGAGAAAGGACTGAGAGACATGTGAAAGGACTGAGAGATGTGAAAGGACTGAGACACGTGAGAAAGGACTGAGAGACATGTGAAAGGACTGAGAGACGTGTGAAAGGACAGAGACGTGAAAAACGTGAAAGGACTGAGAGACGTGTGAAAGGACTGAAAGACGTGAAAGGACAGACGTGAAAGGACTGAGAGACGTGAAAGGACTGAGAGACGTGAAAGGACTGAGACGTGAAAGGACTGAGAGACGTGAAAGGACTGAGACGTGAAAGGACTGAAAGACGTGAAAGGACAGAGACGTGAAAGGACTGAGAGACGTGTGAAAGGACTGAAAGACGTGAAAGGACTGAGAGACGTGAAAGGACTGAGAGACATATGAAAGGACTGAAAGACGTATGAAAGGACTGAAAGACATGAAAGGACTGAGAGACGTGAAAGGACTGAGAGACATATGAAAGGACTGAAAGACGTGAAAGGACTGAAAGACGTGAAAGGACAGAGACGTGAAAGGACTGAGAGACGTGTGAAAGGACTGAAAGACGTGAAAGGACTGAGAGACGTGAAAGGACTGAGAGACATATGAAAGGACTGAAAGACGTATGAAAGGACTGAAAGACGTGAAAGGACTGAAAGACGTGAAAGGACAGAGACGTGAAAGGACTGAGAGACATATGAAAGGACTGAGAGATGTGAAAGGACTGAGAGACGTGTGAAAGGACTGAAAGACGTGAAAGGACAGAGACGTGAAAGCACTGAAAGTTCTACAGCGGAAGTAAATGTTTTCATCCTTGTGATTTCAGCGTTTACTTTTCACTTAAAAACAAACCGAGCAAACGGCAGTCAGTTTATGCAACAGTATAAACTGCTCACAGTGTTTTGTGTCAGTATTGACAGAGTATTGATTGTGTTACATCCGTCATACGCTGCATGTTCACGAGTGTTGCAGTCGCCACCAGCTGAGAGACTGCTCCATCACACAGGCCTGCTATCTTTTGACACCTCTAGCAGGTTGGTTTTAGAAATATTTTTACA
Organism: Lampris incognitus; assembly: GCF_029633865.1. Lineage (NCBI taxonomy): Eukaryota > Metazoa > Chordata > Actinopteri > Lampriformes > Lampridae > Lampris > Lampris incognitus. Next base: position 69,884,827 of record NC_079214.1, read on the forward strand.
TAAGCACATAAATGCATCTCTACCACGACACAGGCTTTGATTTATAATGATTCATAATGATTTATAATGATTTATAATGACTTCCTGACTAATCAGTGTGTAAAAGTTCTACTCAGAAGGCCACGTGCTGTATTTTCATCAGTATAGGTCACGGTGACCGACCACAGAATCAGATGATCCAAGAAGACATCAAAGGTTGCTAGAGCTACAGCTGCCAACTCCTCAAGCCTGGCTAAAGGATGAATTAATTACTCAGTGGGCATCCGGGTAGCATAGCGGTCTATTCCGTTGCCTACCAACATGGCGATCTCCGGTTCGAATCCCCGTGTTACCTCCGGCTTGGTTGGGCGTCCCCACAGACACAATTGGCTGTGTCTGGGGGTAGGAAACTGGATGTAGGTAAGTGTCTTGGTCGCTGCACTAGCGCCTCCTCTGGTTGGTCGGGGCGCCCGTTCAGGGGGGAAGGGGAACTGGTGGGAATAGCGGGATCCTCCTACACGCTACGTCCCCCTGGTGAAACTCCTCACTGTCAGGTAAAAAGAAGTGGCTGGTGACTCCACATGTATCGGAGGAGGCATGTGGTAGTCTGCAGCCCTCCCCGGATCAGCAGAGGGGGTGGAGCAGCAACTGGGACGGCTCAGAAGAGTAGGGTAATTGACCAAATAAAATTGGGGTGAAAAAAGGGGGGACTTTTTTTTTTAATCAATTATTCAACAAGTTAACAGTATAGTGACATATTTTTCAGCAAAAGTTATGCAAGGCATATAGGTATTAAGAAAAATGCCTATAAATGTCTTGCGCTTGATTTCATGCTTTGCAGCATATGGCTAAAATAAGAACAGCAGGACCATCAGCAGACAACAGCTTCCTGTTTCTGACATGCCAGCATACACACATCTCCCCCCGTGACCTATCTTACATTATCTAACACTATCTTACACTATCTTACATTATCTAACACTAACTTACACTGTCTTACACTATCTTACATTATCTTACCCTATCTTACACTATCTTACACTAACTTACACTGTCTTACCCTATCTTACCCTATCTTACCCTATCTTACACCATCTTACATTATCTTACACTAACTTACACTGTCTGACAGCTCTCTTGATCAGCTTCCTGTGGATTACAGGACTTAAGAAAATATCACCACGACTTGCCTTTGTTGTTTCAAATACTTCCTCAAGATGTATTATGTGAGGGTGATTCACACTTTTGAGGATGGTAACTTCCTGTTCCAGCAACTGAACTCCTGAGCTCCCGGCCTGCAGGGGTATGAAGCACATTCACAGTTAAAAGAGGTTCACCTCAGGTGTGGGGAATACACTGTACGGTTCTCTCAAGACTCAAACCAGCTTTAAAGTGGCTCTTTCACCCAGCAGCATCGGAAAATAGGCTTGTCGGAGGAATCACAAATGCACTCACTTTCTCTTTGTTCACCTTCTTAATGGCCCATTTCTTCTGAGTCTTGATATGGATGGCTTCACGGACGACCCCAAAGCTACCTTGACCCAATTTCCTCCCTAATTCATAAACTTTCTGAGGATAATAGAGGAAACAAACCATTAATGCATCCATTATCTGCTCCTGCTCTGTGAACTCAGAAGAAGACAGACAGTGTGGGATTTATTCTTATCTGATAAGCACTTAAGCTTAGGTTATTTTCTTGCTATGGATGCCAGATTGACTCAAGACCTGAATTCTGCAGTAAATCCTCATTTTCAAGCACTATGAAAGAAAGGGGAAGCTTCGGAGTCTACGGAGCAGTAGATTATAGTATTTCTAATCAAGTTACAAATGATTAAGTTGCGGCAGCACTTCATTCAATCTCAGGTCTAATTAACTTGATCATTATCTTTGCACATGCAAGGCTGAGCACTGTCTGCTTTGGATTTGGCAAAGAGAGCAGTCAGTCTCCCCAGAGGAAGGGGGCCTATTCAGGAGCAGAGTGAAGTGTGAGCCACCTCTACAGCAGATGGAGCACAATGTAGAGGCCACCGGTGGGCGACTTTTGTGTCTGACACTGTGGATGGCTCCCACAGGGTGCTAACGGGATTGTGGGTTAAACCGAAACAGAAGTTGTCCTACCTTGAGGTCAGCATCATCTTCAATGCGAGTGTGGGGTACCATCCTCTCTGGACTGGGGCATCTAGTCCATTTGGAGGCCATTTTCTTTTTTCTTTTCTTTTTTTAAATTACTGTTGCTATGGTGATCTAGAGAGAGAGTGAGGAGAATTACAGTCAAGCGAAAACACCTTGCCGGCTAATTGTTGACACACATTGTTATGTTGGTGGATCAGGAATCAGGAAAACTTTTATTTGTCATGTCACTTTATGCACTTGTGTACATGAAATCAAACGAAATGCCGTTTCCCCCAGCCCACAGCAGTACAACACAAAGACAACAACACATCCAAAAACTACAAGAACACACATACCCAAACTAACACACATATCCAAAATAAACAAAACAATCGCTGTCCAAGGGAACCAACGCCAGCCAGAACTGCCGGTCGGCATGGGTTAGCAATTAGCTTAGCCTGCCCCACCTCTTCGTTCTGCCATACTGCCCTCAGGCAGTACCCCCCACACCGGATGCAGCAGACCAGGCTCCCCCAGCTGATCCAGCGCCAGCTCCCTCAGCCAGACACCCTCGACACACGTCCCCTCACTCCTCACGATGACATCAAACACACCACAGTCAACACCAGGTGAGGCCGCCACCAGACTGCCCTCGGTGTTATCGGAACTGCCGGTCTATATGGGCTAGCCCTTAGCTTAGCCTTCCCCGCTCTCCCATCCATCAAACAAAGACAAAAATTAGATGCAGACGTGGACAAAGACACTGCATGGACGGTACTGGGGGAGGCCACCACAAATGTGAATTCGCGGCGCCATCTTCCAACACCGGAAGTGGTGCATCATACATTTTCCTATCATGGTAGTATTCTGAAACTCATGGGCAAAACAAATAATGTGTTAAATAAATATATTTTTAAGCAACACTAGCTCTTTCATTACGAAGGGCGTGGATGGTCCTGACAATACATTGTCCTCTTAATGTCTTGTCCTCTGGCATCATAATGTCTGTCCATGTTTGGTTTCCCACCAGAGGATAAAGGACTGTTTAACTCATCACCAGAGCTGACGCAGTCAGGCTGAAGGAACGCTAGCAGGTGGGCACAGGCAGGCGTATTAACCCTAACATGCATGTCTTTTTGATGGTGGGAGGAAACCCACACAGACACGAGGAGAACATGCAACTCCACACAGAGAGGACCTGGGACGGCCTGGGGTTCAAACCCAGGACCTTCTTGCTGTGAGGCAACAGTGCTAACCACTGGGCCACTGTGCCTCCCTAAATCCAGTATATATAGCCATAAAACATAACAGAAAATGTAATCTGATGTCAAATAGCACATTCAGTTTGAAACAAGGCAACGAGAGGGGACAGAATATTTTACCGAGCCATACTCTGAACAGTACATTACAGCCTGGGAGATAACTGATTTTTAGCCTAGCTGAATCAATCAAGCAAGTTTTTCTTGTCTGCCTTGTCATCTTGCCACTGGTTTCTCACCAAACTACAGTCTTTGTCTGATCCGTAATAACTTTAAACACAATTTCCCCAGCTTAGGAAACGCTCTCTAAAGTCAAATTAAATGTAAAACAATTACCAAATGATGACTGGGTGCAGTGAAGTGGATCCACCACATGGACAGCCTTTAATTATTAACAAGGAAGCAGCGTCTTTAACCTCTTCACTCTGGAGCATTATCTTAGCGCTGACAGGACTCGCATAACAGGCCTGTCTCGCCCATTACCCCGTCTGCTCGCTTATCAAAACGATTGTGACAGCCTCTGCAAATTACAATCACCTCCATCACAGCTTATTTGTGGGAGACGGGGGCATGTGATGAGTGTATCACGGGGGTCTGTGGGAGTGACGGGGAGCTGTTTGCATTGTCGCGCGTGCCTCTTTAAGATGGCTACATGTGAGTCCTCTGCCCAGACAGGAGTAATGGGATACCAGGGTCAAGCCAGAATTTATACTACAGATCAACAACTCAAATTTGGGTCATGTAGCTGTTTCTGGTGAGTCCTGAGATTAAAAAAAAAAACAAGACGCTACAGCACCTGAAAAAAGACGTTATTTTTCTACCTATTGACATACATGGAGCAGAGTTAGTCCAGAATTCATCAAACATGGACCCGAACGTAAAATCATCACATTTGACCATGGATACAACCCTGGCTAGAGCATGAGCCCAAAAATATAGGACACACTTGTGCTGCACAATTATGAGCTTACCAGGATAATATCCTCAATTATCTTGTCAGTTTTGGCCAGTACATGTTACATACGTTAACCTGTAGTTTGAGTTCCACTGAAGATAACCTTTCTATAACTCAGAGTTCCACTGAAGATAACCTTTCTACAACTCAGGGTTCAACTGAAGATAACCTTTCTACAACTCAGAGTTCCACCGAAGATAACCTTTCTACAACTCAGAGTTCCACCGAAGATAACCTTTCTACAACTCAGAGTTCCACCGAAGATAACCTTTCTACAACTCAGAGTTCCACTGGAGATAACCTTTCTACAACTCAGAGTTCCACTGAAGATAACCTTTCTACAACTCAGGGTTCCACTGGAGATAACCTTTCTACAACTCAGAGTTCCACTGAAGATAACCTTTCTACAACTCAGAGTTCCACTGGAGATAACCTTTCTACAGCTCAGAGTTCCACCGAAGATAACCTTTCTACAACTCAGGGTTCAACTGAAGATAACCTTTCCACAACTCAGGGTTCCACTGAAGATAACCTTTCTACAACTCAGAGTTCCACTGAAGATAACCTTTCTACAACTCTCACAAGCTGCTCTGGAACAACGTGGCTCTCGCCTCTGTCACTGTGCACAAACGTCGAGTGTAAGTAAACCAACCTTCAACATTCAACCCCCCCTTTTTTCTCCCCACTTGTACTTTGCCAATTACCCCACTCTTCCGAGCCAACCCGGTCTCTGCCTCACCCCCTCTGCTGATCCGGGGAGGGCTGCAGACTACCACATGTCTCCTCCGATACATGTGGAGTCATCAGCCGCTTCTTTTCACTGACAGTGAGGAGTTTCACCAGGGGGACGCAGCGTGTAAGAGGATCACGCTATTCCCACCAGTTCCCCTTCCCCCCTGAACGGGCGCCCCGACCGACCAGAGGAGGCGCTAGTGCAGCGACCAGGGCACATACCCACATCCGGCTTCCCACCCGCAGATACGTCCAATTGTGTCTGTAGGGACGCCTGACCATGACTGCTGGGATAGGCTCCCGCATCCCTGCGACCCTGAGAACAGGATAAGCGGTTAAGATAATGGATGGAATAAAGGGTGGGACGCCCGACCAAACCTGGAGTAACACTGGAATTCGAACCGGCGATCCAGGTATTGGTTGGCAACGGAATAGACTGCTCGCTACCCGGACGCCCTACAAAACACAAATTTAACAGTTTACCTCTGTTAATAGCTTAAAATGGGTGGGGGGGTGTGAATTAATAAAAAGTGAATGAGAACTTTGATTAATAAAAGCAAATTTAAAGCCAGTGGCGGGTAAAGCTGCGTCACCTCAGAAACCACAACGTGTCTGTGGTTTTAGAAGCACTGTTGCAACAGCAAAATATGGTTTAATTTATCATTTCTGTTAAAATGTGTATTAAATCACATTATTAGGACAATAACTCAAACTCGTTGTGCAGTACAGTACAAAAGACACCACAGTGTGTTAACATAAAGCGGAAACAAGCTGCACTAAACCAAACTGACGGGCTGTAAGTTTAAACCAAACTGATGGGCTGTAAGTTTAAACAAGCCTAGCAGGTCCTCCGTTCTCCAGAATGATGACGCCATGATGGAAAATAAACAGCACGTTTCAGTCCATATAATGCACTGATGCCACTTTTACCGCCATGTGGCGCCTAAAAAAAAAGAGAAAAAGGCAGTTGGTAACTCGGAAGTAAAGGCAGTTGGTAACTCTGGAGTAAAGGCAGTTGGTAACTCGGGAGTAAAGGCAGTTGGTAACTCTGGAGTAAAAGCAGCTGGTAACTCTGGAGTAAAGGCAGTTGGTAACTCTGGAGTAAAGGCAGTTGGTAACTCTGGAGAAAAGGCAGTTGGTAACTCTGGAGAAAAGACAGTTGGTAACTCGGGAGTAAAGGCAGTTGGTAACTCTGGAGTAAATGCAGTTGGTAACTCTGGAGTAAAGGCAGTTGGTAACTCTAGAGTAAAAGCAGTTGGTAACTCTGGAGTAAAAGCAGTTGGTAACTGGAGTAAAGGCAGTTGGTAACTCTGGAGTAAAAGCGGTTGGTAACTCTGGAGAAAAGGCAGTTGGTAACTCTGGAGAAAAGGCAGTTGGTAACTCGGGAGTAAAAGCAGTTGGTAACTCTGGAGTAAAGGCAGTTGGTTACTCGGGAGTAAAGGCAGTTGGTAACTCGGGAGTAAAGGCAGTTGGTAACTGGAGTAAAGGCAGTTGGTAACTCTGGAGTAAAAGCAGTTGGTAACTCTGGAGTAAAGGCAGTTGGTTACTCTGGAGTAAAGGCAGTTGGTAACTGGAGTAAAGGCAGTTGGTAACTGGAGTAAAGGCAGTTGGTAACTCTGGAGTAAAGTCAGTTGGTAACTCTGGAGTAAAGGCAGCTGGTAACTCTGGAGTAAAGGCAGTTGGTTACTCTGGAGTAAAGGCAGTTGGTAACTGGAGTAAAGGCAGTTGGTAACTCTGGAGTAAAGTCAGTTGGTAACTCTGGAGTAAAGGCAGCTGGTAACTCTGGAGTAAAGGCAGTTGGTAACTCTGGAGTAAAGGCAGTTGGTAACTCTGGAGAAAAGAACGAGAGAGATTTCGAGAGATTTTGAACACAAAGACCAACACCCCGTCCCCTCCTGCTCCTTCTCCAGCCCCGCCCTTCCTCAGGTAGCCCGTCCCCCAAACAAAACCCAGGCTCGCTCATGTGAGTTCATTTTCACCGGCGGTGGTAACAGAGAAATAACAAGCTAACGCTACAGAAAACAGAAAGGAGCTGCGGTATATAGTGTAACGTGCATGGATAAGTAGACACGTTGGTCCTTGACTAACGGGTCGGACCCTTTAGTCGACTGGTTAACGTTGTCGCTTGCGGTGCAGGAGATACGGGTTCGCGTCCCGGCTGTGGCGACGGTATCTCGGACTGCCCCCCGAATTCGCTACATTGGTGTCAGAAGTGAGATGGAGCGACCGTAAGGCCATCGGAAGCGTAGGCGCCCTGAGGCGTGAAGGAGCTTATATGCTTAAGCGCGGGGACGCGCTTCCCGAACGAGGGGGGTAGTGTAACGTGCATGGGTAAGTAGACACGTTGGTGTTTGATTAACGGGTCGGACCCTTTAGTCGACTGGTTAACGTTGTCGCTTGCGGTGCAGGAGTTACGGGTTCGCGTCCCGGCTGAGGCGACGGTATCTCGGATTGTCCCCCGAATTCGTTACAATATTAAAAAAAAATTTTTTTGGATTGAATATGCAGTTGTTGGCAATGGAGGAACTGGAAAACTAGGAATCGATTCCAACGCAGCCTGAGCTTCGCTGTCCGCCATTGTTATGGATTTCTCATGAACGCTCGCCAAACTCAGACAGCAACATGACTGACAAGCAGTAGGGACATCCCCTCAACCTATCAGGGCGGAGAGGCCAGAGCGAGGCCCTGATTGGTCAAAGCTTACAGGCGCGGGAGCATTTTCAGATTCCTGAATACAGAGGCAGGGGATAACACTGAGATCCCGGTTTGTTCTCAGACCACTTATACTATTGATAGCTGAAAGGGTTTTATGGCATTTTTACCAAATAAAACACAAAAAGTTACCGACTGCACCTTTAAGTCTTGTTTTTTTTTACCTTAGAGGGTGGCGAACATGAGTGAGAATCCACGTGAGAAATATATCAGCAGAAGAAATATGAACCATGTGCAGCACGGTCATAACACAGCAGCACCACACAGAGGAGGCGTGCCAGCTGGATGATGCCGGACGTGTGCCAACAGGTCGGCCTGTGAGCTTGGTAACACCGGCTCGTCCTCAACACACAGCTCGTCAAGCGAGGCACTGTGTTCAAAGCTGTTGAATGTATGCAGACTGATCACTACTCTGACAATAGAGGAAAGACTTCATACCATACAGCTACACCACACCTTTATACCACACCTTTAAACTACACCTTTATATCTTATACCACACCTTTATACCATAACTTTGTACCACACCTTTATACCTTATACCACACCTGTATCCCACACCTTTATACCACACCTTTATACCTTATACCACACCTGTATACCACACCTTTATACCTTATACCACACCTGTATACCACACCTTTATACCTTATACCACACCTGTATACTACACCTGTATACCACACCTTCATACCTTATACCACACCTTTATACCTTATACCACACCTGTATACTACACCTTTATACCACACCTTTATACCTTATACCACACCTGTATACCACACCTTTATACCTTATACCACACCTGTATAAAACACCTTTATACCACACCTTCATATCTTATACCACACCTTTATACCTTATACCACACCTGTATACCACACCTTTATACCACACCTTTATACCTTATACCACACCTGTATACCACACCTTTATACCTTATACCACACCTTTATACCACACCTTTATACCTTATACCACACCTTTATACCACACCTTTATACCTTATACCACACCTTTATACCACACCTTTATACCTTATACCACACCTTTATACCACACCTTTATACCTTATACCACACCTTTATACCACACCTTTATACCTTATACCACACCTTTATACCATACCTTTATAACTTATACCACACCTTAATACCTTATGCCACACCTTTATACCATACTTTTATACCTTATACCCCACCTTAATACCTTATGCCACACCTTTATACCATACTTTTATACCTTATACCACACCTTAATACCTTATGCCACACCTTTACACCACACCTTTATACCTTATACCACACCTTTATACCTTATACCACACCTGTATACCACACCTTTATACCACACCTTTATACCTTATACCACACCTGTATACCACACCTTTATACCTTATACCACACCTTTACACCACACCTTTATACCTTATACCACACCTTTATACCACACCTTTATACCTTATACCACACCTTTATACCACACCTTTATACCTTATACCACACCTTTATACCACACCTTTATACCTTATACCACACCTTTATACCACACCTTTATACCTTATACCACACCTTTATACCACACCTCTATACCTTATACCACACCTTTATACCATACCTTTATAACTTATACCACACCTTAATACCTTATGCCACACCTTTATACCATACTTTTATACCTTATACCACACCTTAATACCTTATGCCACACCTTTATACCATACTTTTATACCTTATACCATACCTTAATACCTTATGCCACACCTTTATACCACACCTTTATACCTTATACCACACCTTTATACCTTATACCACACCTGTATACCACACCTTAATACCTTTTGCCACACCTTTATACCTTATACCACACCTTAATACCACACCTTTATACCTTATACCACACCTGTATACCACACCTTTATACCTTATACCATACCTTTATACCTTATACCACACCTTTATACCTTATACCACACCTTAATACCACACCTTTATACCTTATATCACACCTGTATACCACACCTTTATACCTTATACCACACCTGTATACCACACCTTTATATCTTATACCATACCTTTATACCTTATACCACACCTGTATACCACACCTTTATACCATACTGCTCCCAAGCTCTACATGAAGGTCATTACAGTGCTGCTAACCTTTAGAGGACACTCAACCACAGACATCACAGACATCACCTACTCAGCTGCAGCAGTCAGAAGGTATGGACTTACCATTGATGTAATGTCAATGGAAGCACATGACATGTTGGGAAACGGGTATGGATGCAAGACTGAACCTCACACATATTGTCTGAGCCTGATAATAAATGGTTATTACACAGCAACAAGTAATAATGCATGTTTATTACACAGCAACAAGTAATAATGAATGGTTATTACACAGCAACAAGTAATAATGTTGATTACACAGCAACAAGTAATGACGCCAGCAAACTAGAGGCTCTGTTCACACACACGGAGGCAATAGGAGATGAAGGCACATCAATGCGTTTACTGCCCCACCACCACCACCATCACCACCTCCACCACCATCACCACCACCCACACCAATCCCACCACCACCACCACCATTACCACTACCTCCCCATCAATCTCACCCCACCGACCCCACCAACATCATCATCCCCACCCCCACCACCATCACAACCACCACCGCCACCACCATCACCACCACCCCAGCAGGAAGCACAGGCACTAAGCCACCTTCTGCATGCAGGTTAACTCATCACATTTCAGGAGGAAGTAATTAGTCTGGGTGGAATGTCACCAATCAAGTTGTGGCATTTCTCTCTCCTCAGTCATTCTGTCAGACGCAAGATTTACCCCCATCCCTACCACCACCACACCACCGTCACACCACCATCAACCTGCATGCAGGTTAACTCATATCACATTTCAGTAGGAAGTAATTACTCTGGGTGGAATGTCACCAATCACGTTGTGGCATTTCTCTCTCCTCAGTCATTCTGTCAGAGGCAAGGTTTGTGTAACTTTAGCCAACTGATGAAATCAATGACCTGCAAATCAGACTTTTGGGATAGTGTGTTTAAGACTGTGTTTACACTTGGAAAAGAACAAATCGATATTAGTGTGGAGTGTGTCTGCCTGGACTTCTGAACACTGGATCTTAATGATTATGTTCCTTCTTAACCTGCTTGGTTTACCTTTCTCGTTGGGACCAGTACCACATATTCAGAAATGCTACTGCTCTTACTGCTTTTCATCTGAACTAGACCCGCCTTGTCTATAAAAGCTGCTCTTGGGCTTAAACCAGTCTCTACTGTGATCCTCTGCAGCAAGCAGACAGTAAACAACGGGCCAAAAATGAAAAATAAATGTACCGGGTTTACAAGCACCAATTAAAACGTAGACTGCAATCAGTCTGGCTTCAGCCCAGACGTTCCGTTTGTGCTTCTTGTGAGACTTAATCATGTATTGACAGCTCAGCTTTGATGACAAACGATAAACTTCACAGTCTTAATGAAGCGTGGAATTACACTACCTGATGAGGCAAGAAATTGCATGTTTAGAATGCAAATATTGAGCTAGTCTATTTCCCCAAGTTACAGGGGGATCTGACATCACAGAGGCCGAACTCGTCATTAGCGGTCATGTGTTATTCTGAACACCTGGACATGAGGTGATTAAAACATACAACAGATATGGAACACACACTGTACCTGGCAGCTGATGCACAACTGGACTGGTACAGTAATACATGTGACTGCATGTGCCTTCCACTTCCTTCTCTGTTCCATTAACATGGGATGCTGCCGCTATATGCCGAGCATGAAGCCCTCCAAGAAACCATTTTGTTTTACTGGTCATGTCTTGTGAGAGTCATGTCTTGTGAGGGTCATGTCTTGTGAGAGTCATGCCTTGTGAGGGTCATGTCTTGTGAAAGTCATGCCTTGTGAGAGTCATGCCTTGTGAGGGTCATGTCTTGTGAAGGTTACGTCTTGTGAGGGTCATGTATTGTGAGGGTCAAGTCTTGTGAAGGTCATGTTTTGTGAGGGTCATGTCTTGAGAGGGTCATGTTTTGTGAGGGTCATGTCTTGAGAGGGTCATGTCTTGTGAGAGTCATGTCTTGTGAGGGTCGTGTCTTGTGAGAGTCGTTCCTTGTGAGGGTCATGTCTTGTGAGGGTCATGTTTTGTGAGGGTCATGTCTTGAGAGGGTCATGTCTTGTGAGGGTCATGTCTTGAGAGGGTCATGTCTTGAGAGGGTCATATCTTGTGAGAGTCATGTCTTGTGAGGGTCATGTCTTGTGAGAGTCGTGCCTTGTGAGGGTCATGTCTTGCGAGGGTCATGTCTTGTGAGGAGAGTCATGTTTTGTGAGAGTCACGTCTTGTGAGGTTCATGTCTTATGAGGGTCATGTCTTGAGAGGGTCATGTCTTATGAGGGTCATGTCTTGTGAGGTTCATGTCTTCTGAGGGTCATGTCTTGAGAGGGTCATGTCTTGTGAGGGTCATGTCTTGTGAGAGTCATGTCTTGTGAGGGTCATATCTTGTTAGGAGATTCATGTTTTGTGAGAGTCATGTCTTCTGAGGGTAATGTCTTCTGAGGGTCATGTCTTGAGAGGGCCATGCCTTGTGAGAGTCATGTCTTGTGAGGGTCATGTCTTGTGAGGGTCATGTCTTGTGAGGGTCATGTCTTGTGAGAGTCATGTCTTGTGAGGGTCATGTCTTGAGATGGTCATGTCTTGTGAGGGTCATGTCTTGTGAGGGTCATGTCTTGTGAGGGTAATGTCTTGAGATGGTCATGTCTTGAGAGGGTCATGTCTTGAGAGGGTCCATGCCTCGTGAGGGTCATGTCTTGTGAGGGTTATGTCTTGTAAGGGTCATGTCTTGTGAGAGTCATGTCTTGAGATGGTCATGTCTTGAGATGGTCATGTCTTGTGAGGGTCATGTCTTGTGAGAGTCATGTCTTGTGAGAGTCATGTCTTGTGAGGGTCATGTCTTATGAGGGTCATGTCTTGTGAGAGTCATGTCTTGTGAGGGTCATGTCTTGTGAGAGTCGTGCCTTGTGAGGGTCATGTCTTGCGAGGTTCATGTCTTGTGAGGAGTCATGTTTTGTGAGAGTCACGTCTTGTGAGGTTCATGTCTTGTGAGGGTCATGTCTTGAGAGGGTCATGTCTTGTGAGGGTCATGTCTTGTGAGATTCATGTCTTCTGAGGGTCATGTCTTGAGAGGGTCATGTCTTGTGAGGGTCATGTCTTGTGAGAGTCATGTCTTGTGAGGGTCATATCTTGTTAGGAGATTCATGTTTTGTGAGAGTCATGTCTTCTGAGGGTCATGTCTTCTGAGGGTCATGTCTTGTGAGAGTCATGTCTTGAGATGGTCATGACTTGTGAGGGTCATGTCTTGAGATGGTCATGTCTTGAGAGGGTCATGTCTTGAGAGGGTCCATGCCTCGTGAGGGTCATGTCTTGTGAGAGTCATGTCTTGTGAGAGTCATGTCTTGTGAGGGTCATGTCTTGTGAGGGTCATGTCTTGTGAGAGTCATGTCTTGAGATGGTCATGTCTTGTGAGGGTCATGTCTTGTGAGAGTCATGTCTTGTGAGAGTCATGTCTTGTGAGGGTCATGTCTTGAGATGGTCATGTCTTGAGAGGGTCATGTCTTCAGAGGGTCCATGCCTCGTGAGGGTCATGTCTCGTGAGAGTCATGTCTCGTGAGGGTCATGTCTCAAGAGGGTCATGTCTCGAGAGGGTCAAGTCTCGTGAGGGTCATGTCTCGTGAGGGTCATGTCTCGTGAGGGTCATGTCTCGTGAGGGTCATGTCTTATGAGGGTCATGTCTTGTGAGAGTCATGTCTTGTGAGGGTCATGTCTTGTGGGGGTCATGTCTTGCGAGGGTTATGTCTTGTAAGGTTCATGTCTTGTGAGAGTCATGTCTTGAGATGGTCATGTCTTGTGAGGGTCATGTCTTGTGAGAGTCGTGCCTTGTGAGGGTCATGTCTTGTGAGAGTCGTGCCTTGTGAGGGTCATGTCTTGCGAGGGTCATGTCTCGTGAGGAGCGTCATGTTTTGTGAGAGTCACGTCTTGTTAGGTTCATGTCTTCTGAGGGTCATGTCTTGAGAGGGTCATGTCTTGAGAGGGTCATGTTTTGTGAGGGTCATGTCTTGAGAGGGTCATGTCTTGAGAGGGTCATGGTCTTGTGAGGGTCATGTCTTGAGATGGTCATGTTTTGAGAGGGTCATGTCTTGAGAGGGTCCATAACTCGTGAGGGTCATGTCTTGTGAGAGTCATGTCTTGTGAGGGTCATGTCTTGAGAGGGTCATGTCTTGAGAGGGTCATGTCTTGTGAGGGTCATGTCTTGTGAGAGTCATGTCTTGTGAGGGTCATGTCTTGAGAGGGTCATGTCTTGAGAGGGTCATATCTTGTGAGAGTCATGTCTTGTGAGAGTCATGTCTTGTGAGGGTCATGTCTTATGAGGGTCATGTCTTGTGAGAGTCATGTCTTGTGAGGGTCATGTCTTGTGAGAGTCGTGCCTTGTGAGGGTCATGTCTTGCAAGGTTCATGTCTTGTGAGGAGTCATGTTTTGTGAGAGTCACGTCTTGTGAGGTTCATGTCTTCTGAGGGTCATGTCTTGAGAGGGTCATGTCTTGTGAGGGTCATGTCTTGTGAGGTTCATGTCTTCTGAGGGTCATGTCTTGAGAGGGTCATGTCTTGTGAGAGTCATGTCCTCTGAGGGTCATGTCTTGAGATGGTCATGTCTTGTGAGGGTCATGTCTTGTGAGAGTCATGTCTTGAGATGGTCATGTCTTGTGAGGGTCATGTCTTGTGAGAGTCGTGCCTTGTGAGGGTCATGTCTTGCGAGGGTCATGTCTCGTAAGGAGCGTCATGTTTTGTGAGAGTCACGTCTTGTTAGGTTCATGTCTTCTGAGGATCATGTCTTGAGAGGGTCATGTCTTGTGACGGTTATGTCTTGTAAGGGACATGTCTTGTGAGAGTCATGTCTTGAGATGGTCTTGTCTTGAGATGGTCATGTCTTGTGAGAGTCATGTCTTGTGAGAGTCATGTCTTGTGAGGGTCATGTCTTGTGAGAGTCATGTCTTGTGAGGGTCATGTCTTGTGAGGGTCATGTCTTGAGAGGGTCATGTCTTGAGATGGTCATGTCTTGTGAGGGTCATGTCTTGAGAGGGTCATGTCTTGTGAGGGTCATGTCTTGAGAGGGTCATGTCTTGAGAGGGTCATATCTTGTGAGAGTCATGTCTTGTGAGGGTCATGTCTTGTGAGAGTCGTGCCTTGTGAGGGTCATGTCTTGCGAGGGTCATGTCTTGTGAGGAGAGTCATGTTTTGTGAGAGTCACGTCTTGTTAGGTTCATGTCTTCTGAGGGTCATGTCTTGAGAGGGTCATGTCTTGAGATGGACATGTCTTGAGATGGTCATGTCTTGTGAGGGTCATGTCTTGTGAGAGTCATGTCTTGTGAGGGTCATGTCTTGTGAGGGTCATGTCTTGAGAGGGTCATGTCTTGTGAGAGTCATGTCTTGAGATGGACATGTCTTGAGATGGTTATGTCTTGTGAGGGTCATGTCTTGTGAGAGTCATGTCTTGTGAGGGTCATGTCTTATGAGGGTAATGTCTTGAGATGGTCATGTCTTGAGAGGGTCATGTCTTGAGAGGGTCCATGCCTCGTGAGGGTCATGTCTTGTGAGAGTCATGTCTTGTGATGGTCATGTCTTGAGATGGTCATGTCTTGTGAGGGTCATGTCCTGTGAGAGTCATGTCTTGTGAGGGTCACGTCTTGTGAAGGTCATGTCTTGAGAGGGTCATGTCTTGTGAGGGTCATGTCTTGTGAGAGTCATGTCTTGTGAGGGTCATGGTCTTGTGAGGGTCATGTCTTGAGATGGTCATGTTTTGAGAAGGTCATGTCTTGAGAGGGTCCATAACTCGTGAGGGTCATGTCTTGTGAGAGTCATGTCTTGTGAGGGTCATGTCTTGAGAGGGTCATGTCTTGAGATGGTCATGTCTTGTGAGGGTCATGTCTTGTGAGGGTCATGTCTTGTGAGAGTCATGTCTTATGAGGGTCATGTCTTGTGAGGGTCATGTCTTATGAGGGTCATGTCTTGTGAGGGTCATGTCTTGTGATGGTCATGTCTTGTGAGGGTTATGTCTTGTAAGGGTCATGTCTTGTGAGTCATGTCTTGAGATGATCATGTCTTGTGAGGGTCATGTCTTGTGAGGGTCATGTCTTCTGAGGGTCATGTCTTGTGAGGGTTATGTCTTGTGAGAGTCATGTGTTGTGAGGGTCATGTCTTGAGAGGGTCATGTCTTGAGATGGTCATGTTTTGAGAGGGTCATGTCTTGAGAGGGTCCATGCCTCGTGAGGGTCATGTCTTGTGAGAGTCATGTCTTGTGAGGGTCATGTCTTGAGAGAGTCATGTCTTGTGAGGGTCATGTCTTGTGAGAGTCATGTCTTGAGATGGTCATGTCTTGTGAGGGTCACGTCTTGTGAGAGTCATGTCTTGTGAGAGTCATGTCTTGTGAGGGTCATGTCTTGAGATGGTCATGTCTTGAGAGGGTCATGTCTTGAGAGGGTCCATGCCTCGTGAGGGTCATGTCTTGTGAGAGTCATGTCTTGTGAGAGTCATGTCTTGTGAGGGTCATGTCTTGTGAGAGTCATGTCTTGTGAGGGTCATGTCTTGAGATGGTCATGTCTCGAGAGGGTCATGTCTCGAGAGGGTCATGTCTCGAGAGGGTCATGTCTCGTGAGGGTCATGTCTCGTGAGGGTCATGTCTCGTGAGGGTCATGTCTCGTGAGAGTCATGTCTCGTGAGGGTCATGTCTCGTGAGGGTCATGTCTTGTGAGGGTTATGTCTTGTAAGGTTCATATCTTGTGAGAGTCATGTCTTGAGATGGTCATGTCTTGTGAGGGTCATGTCTTGTGAGAGTCGTGCCTTGTGAGGGTCATGTCTTGCGAGGGTCATGTCTCGTGAGGAGCGTCATGTTTTGTGAGAGTCACGTCTTGTTAGGTTCATGTCTTGTGAGGGTCATGTCTTGAGAGGGTCATGTCTTGTGACGGTTATGTCTTGTAAGGGACATGTCTTGTGAGAGTCATGTCTTGAGATGGTCTTGTCTTGAGATGGTCATGTCTTGTGAGAGTCATGTCTTGTGAGAGTCATGTCTTGTGAGGGTCATGTCTTGTGAGAGTCATGTCTTGTGAGGGTCATGTCTTGTGAGGGTCATGTCTTGAGAGGGTCATGTCTTGAGATGGTCATGTCTTGTGAGGGTCATGTCTTGAGAGGGTCATGTCTTGTGAGGGTCATGTCTTGAGAGGGTCATGTCTTGAGAGGGTCATATCTTGTGAGAGTCATGTCTTGTGAGGGTCATGTCTTGCGAGGGTCATGTCTTGTAAGGAGAGTCATGTTTTGTGAGAGTCACGTCTTGTTAGGTTCATGTCTTCTGAGGGTCATGTCTTGAGAGGGTCATGTCTTGAGAGGGTCATGTCTTGAGATGGTCATGTCTTGTGAGGGTCATGTCTTGTGAGAGTCATGTCTTGTGAGGGTCATGTCTTGTGAGGGTCATGTCTTGAGAGGGTCATGTCTTGTGAGGAGAGTCATGTCTTGAGATGGACATGTCTTGAGATGGTTATGTCTTGTGAGGGTCATGTCTTGTGAGAGTCATGTCTTGTGAGGGTCATGTCTTATGAGGGTAATGTCTTGAGATGGTCATGTCTTGAGAGGGTCATGTCTTGAGAGGGTCCATGCCTCGTGAGGGTCATGTCTTGTGAGAGTCATGTCTTGTGATGGTCATGTCTTGAGATGGTCATGTCTTGTGAGGGTCATGTCTTGTGAGAGTCATGTCTTGTGAGGGTCATGTCTTGTGAAGGTCATGTCTTGAGAGGGTCATGTCTTGTGAGGGTCATGTCTTGTGAGAGTCATGTCTTGTGAGGGTCATGGTCTTGTGAGGGTCATGTCTTGAGATGGTCATGTTTTGAGAGGGTCATGTCTTGAGAGGGTCCATAACTCGTGAGGGTCATGTCTTGTGAGAGTCATGTCTTGTGAGGGTCATGTCTTGAGAGGGTCATGTCTTGAGAGGGTCATGTCTTGTGAGGGTCATGTCTTGTGAGAGTCATGTCTTATGAGGGTCATGTCTTGTGAGGGTCATGTCTTATGAGGGTCATGTCTTGTGAGGGTCATGTCTTGTGATGGTCATGTCTTGTGAGGGTTATGTCTTGTGAGGGTTATGTCTTGTGAGGGTTATGTCTTGTGAGGGTCATGTCTTGTGAGGGTCATGTCTTGTGAGAGTCATGTCTTATGAGGGTCATGTCTTGTGAGGGTCATGTCTTATGAGGGTCATGTCTTGTGAGGGTCATGTCTTGTGATGGTCATGTCTTGTGAGGGTTATGTCTTGTAAGGGTCATGTCTTGTGAGTCATGTCTTGAGATAATCATGTCTTGTGAGGGTCATGTCTTGTGAGGGTCATGTCTTGTGAGAGTTATGTCTTGTGAGGGTCATGTCTTGTGAGAGTCATGTCTTGAGATGATCATGTCTTGTGAGGGTCATGTCTTGTGAGGGTCATGTCTTGTGAGAGTCATGTGTTGTGAGGGTCATGTCTTGAGAGGGTCATGTCTTGAGATGGTCATGTTTTGAGAGGGTCATGTCTTGAGAGGGTCCATGCCTCGTGAGGGTCATGTCTTGTGAGAGTCTTGTCTTGTGAGGGTCATGTCTTGAGAGGGTCATGTCTTGAGATGGTCATGTCTTGTGAGGTTCATGTCTTGAGAGGGTCATGTCTTCAGATGGTCATGTCTTGTGAGGGTCATGTCTTGAGAGGGTCCATGCCTCGTGAGGGTCATGTCTTGTGAGAGTCTTGTCTTGTGAGGGTCATGTCTTGAGAGGGTCATGTCTTGAGATGGTCATGTCTTGAGAGGGCCATGCCTTGTGAGAGTCATGTCTTGTGAGGGTCATGTCTTGTGAGGGTCATGTCTTGTGAGGGTCATGTCTTGTGAGAGTCATGTCTTGTGAGGGTCATGTCTTGAGATGGTCATGTCTTGTGAGGGTCATGTCTTGAGAGGGTCCATGCCTCGTGAGGGTCATGTCTTGTGAGGGTTATGTCTTGTAAGGGTCATGTCTTGTGAGAGTCATGTCTTGAGATGGTCATGTCTTGAGATGGTCATGTCTTGTGAGGGTCATGTCTTGTGAGAGTCATGTCTTGTGAGAGTCATGTCTTGTGAGGGTCATGTCTTATGAGGGTCATGTCTTGTGAGAGTCATGTCTTGTGAGGGTCATGTCTTGTGAGAGTCGTGCCTTGTGAGGGTCATGTCTTGCGAGGTTCATGTCTTGTGAGGAGTCATGTTTTGTGAGAGTCACGTCTTGTGAGGTTCATGTCTTGTGAGGGTCATGTCTTGAGAGGGTCATGTCTTGTGAGGGTCATGTCTTGTGAGATTCATGTCTTCTGAGGGTCATGTCTTGAGAGGGTCATGTCTTGTGAGGGTCATGTCTTGTGAGAGTCATGTCTTGTGAGGGTCATATCTTGTTAGGAGATTCATGTTTTGTGAGAGTCATGTCTTCTGAGGGTCATGTCTTCTGAGGGTCATGTCTTGTGAGAGTCATGTCTTGAGATGGTCATGACTTGTGAGGGTCATGTCTTGAGATGGTCATGTCTTGAGAGGGTCATGTCTTGAGAGGGTCCATGCCTCGTGAGGGTCATGTCTTGTGAGAGTCATGTCTTGTGAGAGTCATGTCTTGTGAGGGTCATGTCTTGTGAGGGTCATGTCTTGTGAGAGTCATGTCTTGAGATGGTCATGTCTTGTGAGGGTCATGTCTTGTGAGAGTCATGTCTTGTGAGAGTCATGTCTTGTGAGGGTCATGTCTTGAGATGGTCATGTCTTGAGAGGGTCATGTCTTCAGAGGGTCCATGCCTCGTGAGGGTCATGTCTCGTGAGAGTCATGTCTCGTGAGGGTCATGTCTCGAGAGGGTCATGTCTCGAGAGGGTCAAGTCTCGTGAGGGTCATGTCTCGTGAGGGTCATGTCTCGTGAGGGTCATGTCTCGTGAGGGTCATGTCTTATGAGGGTCATGTCTTGTGAGAGTCATGTCTTGTGAGGGTCATGTCTTGTGGGGGTCATGTCTTGCGAGGGTTATGTCTTGTAAGGTTCATGTCTTGTGAGAGTCATGTCTTGAGATGGTCATGTCTTGTGAGGGTCATGTCTTGTGAGAGTCGTGCCTTGTGAGGGTCATGTCTTGTGAGAGTCGTGCCTTGTGAGGGTCATGTCTTGCGAGGGTCATGTCTCGTGAGGAGCGTCATGTTTTGTGAGAGTCACGTCTTGTTAGGTTCATGTCTTCTGAGGGTCATGTCTTGAGAGGGTCATGTCTTGAGAGGGTTATGTTTTGTGAGGGTCATGTCTTGAGAGGGTCATGTCTTGAGAGGGTCATGGTCTTGTGAGGGTCATGTCTTGAGATGGTCATGTTTTGAGAGGGTCATGTCTTGAGAGGGTCCATAACTCGTGAGGGTCATGTCTTGTGAGAGTCATGTCTTGTGAGGGTCATGTCTTGAGAGGGTCATGTCTTGAGAGGGTCATGTCTTGTGAGGGTCATGTCTTGTGAGAGTCATGTCTTGTGAGGGTCATGTCTTGAGAGGGTCATGTCTTGAGAGGGTCATATCTTGTGAGAGTCATGTCTTGTGAGAGTCATGTCTTGTGAGGGTCATGTCTTATGAGGGTCATGTCTTGTGAGAGTCATGTCTTGTGAGGGTCATGTCTTGTGAGAGTCGTGCCTTGTGAGGGTCATGTCTTGCAAGGTTCATGTCTTGTGAGGAGTCATGTTTTGTGAGAGTCACGTCTTGTGAGGTTCATGTCTTCTGAGGGTCATGTCTTGAGAGGGTCATGTCTTGTGAGGGTCATGTCTTGTGAGGTTCATGTCTTCTGAGGGTCATGTCTTGAGAGGGTCATGTCTTGTGAGGGTCATGTCTTCTGAGGGTCATGTCTTGAGATGGTCATGTCTTGTGAGGGTCATGTCTTGTGAGAGTCATGTCTTGAGATGGTCATGTCTTGTGAGGGTCATGTCTTGTGAGAGTCGTGCCTTGTGAGGGTCATGTCTTGCGAGGGTCATGTCTCGTAAGGAGCGTCATGTTTTGTGAGAGTCACGTCTTGTTAGGTTCATGTCTTCTGAGGATCATGTCTTGAGAGGGTCATGTCTTGTGACGGTTATGTCTTGTAAGGGACATGTCTTGTGAGAGTCATGTCTTGAGATGGTCTTGTCTTGAGATGGTCATGTCTTGTGAGAGTCATGTCTTGTGAGAGTCATGTCTTGTGAGGGTCATGTCTTGTGAGAGTCATGTCTTGTGAGGGTCATGTCTTGTGAGGGTCATGTCTTGAGAGGGTCATGTCTTGAGATGGTCATGTCTTGTGAGGGTCATGTCTTGAGAGGGTCATGTCTTGTGAGGGTCATGTCTTGAGAGGGTCATGTCTTGAGAGGGTCATATCTTGTGAGAGTCATGTCTTGTGAGGGTCATGTCTTGTGAGAGTCGTGCCTTGTGAGGGTCATGTCTTGCGAGGGTCATGTCTTGTGAGGAGAGTCATGTTTTGTGAGAGTCACGTCTTGTTAGGTTCATGTCTTCTGAGGGTCATGTCTTGAGAGGGTCATGTCTTGAGATGGACATGTCTTGAGATGGTCATGTCTTGTGAGGGTCATGTCTTGTGAGAGTCATGTCTTGTGAGGGTCATGTCTTGTGAGGGTCATGTCTTGAGAGGGTCATGTCTTGTGAGAGTCATGTCTTGAGATGGACATGTCTTGAGATGGTTATGTCTTGTGAGGGTCATGTCTTGTGAGAGTCATGTCTTGTGAGGGTCATGTCTTATGAGGGTAATGTCTTGAGATGGTCATGTCTTGAGAGGGTCATGTCTTGAGAGGGTCCATGCCTCGTGAGGGTCATGTCTTGTGAGAGTCATGTCTTGTGATGGTCATGTCTTGAGATGGTCATGTCTTGTGAGGGTCATGTCCTGTGAGAGTCATGTCTTGTGAGGGTCACGTCTTGTGAAGGTCATGTCTTGAGAGGGTCATGTCTTGTGAGGGTCATGTCTTGTGAGAGTCATGTCTTGTGAGGGTCATGGTCTTGTGAGGGTCATGTCTTGAGATGGTCATGTTTTGAGAAGGTCATGTCTTGAGAGGGTCCATAACTCGTGAGGGTCATGTCTTGTGAGAGTCATGTCTTGTGAGGGTCATGTCTTGAGAGGGTCATGTCTTGAGATGGTCATGTCTTGTGAGGGTCATGTCTTGTGAGGGTCATGTCTTGTGAGAGTCATGTCTTATGAGGGTCATGTCTTGTGAGGGTCATGTCTTATGAGGGTCATGTCTTGTGAGGGTCATGTCTTGTGATGGTCATGTCTTGTGAGGGTTATGTCTTGTAAGGGTCATGTCTTGTGAGTCATGTCTTGAGATGATCATGTCTTGTGAGGGTCATGTCTTGTGAGGGTCATGTCTTCTGAGGGTCATGTCTTGTGAGGGTTATGTCTTGTGAGAGTCATGTGTTGTGAGGGTCATGTCTTGAGAGGGTCATGTCTTGAGATGGTCATGTTTTGAGAGGGTCATGTCTTGAGAGGGTCCATGCCTCGTGAGGGTCATGTCTTGTGAGAGTCATGTCTTGTGAGGGTCATGTCTTGAGAGAGTCATGTCTTGTGAGGGTCATGTCTTGTGAGAGTCATGTCTTGAGATGGTCATGTCTTGTGAGGGTCACGTCTTGTGAGAGTCATGTCTTGTGAGAGTCATGTCTTGTGAGGGTCATGTCTTGAGATGGTCATGTCTTGAGAGGGTCATGTCTTGAGAGGGTCCATGCCTCGTGAGGGTCATGTCTTGTGAGAGTCATGTCTTGTGAGAGTCATGTCTTGTGAGGGTCATGTCTTGTGAGGGTCATGTCTTGTGAGAGTCATGTCTTGTGAGGGTCATGTCTCGAGAGGGTCATGTCTCGAGAGGGTCATGTCTCGAGAGGGTCATGTCTCGAGAGGGTCATGTCTCGTGAGGGTCATGTCTCGTGAGGGTCATGTCTCGTGAGGGTCATGTCTCGTGAGAGTCATGTCTCGTGAGGGTCATGTCTTGTGAGGGTTATGTCTTGTAAGGTTCATATCTTGTGAGAGTCATGTCTTGAGATGGTCATGTCTTGTGAGGGTCATGTCTTGTGAGAGTCGTGCCTTGTGAGGGTCATGTCTTGCGAGGGTCATGTCTCGTGAGGAGCGTCATGTTTTGTGAGAGTCACGTCTTGTTAGGTTCATGTCTTGTGAGGGTCATGTCTTGAGAGGGTCATGTCTTGTGACGGTTATGTCTTGTAAGGGACATGTCTTGTGAGAGTCATGTCTTGAGATGGTCTTGTCTTGAGATGGTCATGTCTTGTGAGAGTCATGTCTTGTGAGAGTCATGTCTTGTGAGGGTCATGTCTTGTGAGAGTCATGTCTTGTGAGGGTCATGTCTTGTGAGGGTCATGTCTTGAGAGGGTCATGTCTTGAGATGGTCATGTCTTGTGAGGGTCATGTCTTGAGAGGGTCATGTCTTGTGAGGGTCATGTCTTGAGAGGGTCATGTCTTGAGAGGGTCATATCTTGTGAGAGTCATGTCTTGTGAGGGTCATGTCTTGCGAGGGTCATGTCTTGTAAGGAGAGTCATGTTTTGTGAGAGTCACGTCTTGTTAGGTTCATGTCTTCTGAGGGTCATGTCTTGAGAGGGTCATGTCTTGAGAGGGTCATGTCTTGTGAGAGTCATGTCTTGTGAGGGTCATGTCTTGTGAGGGTCATGTCTTGAGAGGGTCATGTCTTGTGAGAGTCATGTCTTGAGATGGACATGTCTTGAGATGGTTATGTCTTGTGAGGGTCATGTCTTGTGAGAGTCATGTCTTGTGAGGGTCATGTCTTATGAGGGTAATGTCTTGAGATGGTCATGTCTTGAGAGGGTCATGTCTTGAGAGGGTCCATGCCTCGTGAGGGTCATGTCTTGTGAGAGTCATGTCTTGTGATGGTCATGTCTTGAGATGGTCATGTCTTGTGAGGGTCATGTCTTGTGAGAGTCATGTCTTGTGAGGGTCATGTCTTGTGAAGGTCATGTCTTGAGAGGGTCATGTCTTGTGAGGGTCATGTCTTGTGAGAGTCATGTCTTGTGAGGGTCATGGTCTTGTGAGGGTCATGTCTTGAGATGGTCATGTTTTGAGAGGGTCATGTCTTGAGAGGGTCCATAACTCGTGAGGGTCATGTCTTGTGAGAGTCATGTCTTGAGATGGTCTTGTCTTGAGATGGTCATGTCTTGTGAGAGTCATGTCTTGTGAGAGTCATGTCTTGTGAGGGTCATGTCTTGTGAGAGTCATGTCTTGTGAGGGTCATGTCTTGTGAGGGTCATGTCTTGAGAGGGTCATGTCTTGAGATGGTCATGTCTTGTGAGGGTCATGTCTTGAGAGGGTCATGTCTTGTGAGGGTCATGTCTTGAGAGGGTCATGTCTTGAGAGGGTCATATCTTGTGAGAGTCATGTCTTGTGAGGGTCATGTCTTGCGAGGGTCATGTCTTGTAAGGAGAGTCATGTTTTGTGAGAGTCACGTCTTGTTAGGTTCATGTCTTCTGAGGGTCATGTCTTGAGAGGGTCATGTCTTGAGAGGGTCATGTCTTGTGAGAGTCATGTCTTGTGAGGGTCATGTCTTGTGAGGGTCATGTCTTGAGAGGGTCATGTCTTGTGAGAGTCATGTCTTGAGATGGACATGTCTTGAGATGGTTATGTCTTGTGAGGGTCATGTCTTGTGAGAGTCATGTCTTGTGAGGGTCATGTCTTATGAGGGTAATGTCTTGAGATGGTCATGTCTTGAGAGGGTCATGTCTTGAGAGGGTCCATGCCTCGTGAGGGTCATGTCTTGTGAGAGTCATGTCTTGTGATGGTCATGTCTTGAGATGGTCATGTCTTGTGAGGGTCATGTCTTGTGAGAGTCATGTCTTGTGAGGGTCATGTCTTGTGAAGGTCATGTCTTGAGAGGGTCATGTCTTGTGAGGGTCATGTCTTGTGAGAGTCATGTCTTGTGAGGGTCATGGTCTTGTGAGGGTCATGTCTTGAGATGGTCATGTTTTGAGAGGGTCATGTCTTGAGAGGGTCCATAACTCGTGAGGGTCATGTCTTGTGAGAGTCATGTCTTGTGAGGGTCATGTCTTGAGAGGGTCATGTCTTGAGAGGGTCATGTCTTGTGAGGGTCATGTCTTGTGAGAGTCATGTCTTATGAGGGTCATGTCTTGTGAGGGTCATGTCTTATGAGGGTCATGTCTTGTGAGGGTCATGTCTTGTGATGGTCATGTCTTGTGAGGGTTATGTCTTGTGAGGGTTATGTCTTGTGAGGGTTATGTCTTGTGAGGGTCATGTCTTGTGAGGGTCATGTCTTGTGAGGGTCATGTCTTGCGAGGGTCATGTCTTGTGAGGAGAGTCATGTTTTGTGAGAGTCACGTCTTGTGAGGTTCATGTCTTATGAGGGTCATGTCTTGAGAGGGTCATGTCTTATGAGGGTCATGTCTTGTGAGGTTCATGTCTTCTGAGGGTCATGTCTTGAGAGGGTCATGTCTTGTGAGGGTCATGTCTTGTGAGAGTCATGTCTTGTGAGGGTCATATCTTGTTAGGAGATTCATGTTTTGTGAGAGTCATGTCTTCTGAGGGTAATGTCTTCTGAGGGTCATGTCTTGAGAGGGCCATGCCTTGTGAGAGTCATGTCTTGTGAGGGTCATGTCTTGTGAGGGTCATGTCTTGTGAGGGTCATGTCTTGTGAGAGTCATGTCTTGTGAGGGTCATGTCTTGAGATGGTCATGTCTTGTGAGGGTCATGTCTTGTGAGGGTCATGTCTTGTGAGGGTAATGTCTTGAGATGGTCATGTCTTGAGAGGGTCATGTCTTGAGAGGGTCCATGCCTCGTGAGGGTCATGTCTTGTGAGGGTTATGTCTTGTAAGGGTCATGTCTTGTGAGAGTCATGTCTTGAGATGGTCATGTCTTGAGATGGTCATGTCTTGTGAGGGTCATGTCTTGTGAGAGTCATGTCTTGTGAGAGTCATGTCTTGTGAGGGTCATGTCTTATGAGGGTCATGTCTTGTGAGAGTCATGTCTTGTGAGGGTCATGTCTTGTGAGAGTCGTGCCTTGTGAGGGTCATGTCTTGCGAGGTTCATGTCTTGTGAGGAGTCATGTTTTGTGAGAGTCACGTCTTGTGAGGTTCATGTCTTGTGAGGGTCATGTCTTGAGAGGGTCATGTCTTGTGAGGGTCATGTCTTGTGAGATTCATGTCTTCTGAGGGTCATGTCTTGAGAGGGTCATGTCTTGTGAGGGTCATGTCTTGTGAGAGTCATGTCTTGTGAGGGTCATATCTTGTTAGGAGATTCATGTTTTGTGAGAGTCATGTCTTCTGAGGGTCATGTCTTCTGAGGGTCATGTCTTGTGAGAGTCATGTCTTGAGATGGTCATGACTTGTGAGGGTCATGTCTTGAGATGGTCATGTCTTGAGAGGGTCATGTCTTGAGAGGGTCCATGCCTCGTGAGGGTCATGTCTTGTGAGAGTCATGTCTTGTGAGAGTCATGTCTTGTGAGGGTCATGTCTTGTGAGGGTCATGTCTTGTGAGAGTCATGTCTTGAGATGGTCATGTCTTGTGAGGGTCATGTCTTGTGAGAGTCATGTCTTGTGAGAGTCATGTCTTGTGAGGGTCATGTCTTGAGATGGTCATGTCTTGAGAGGGTCATGTCTTCAGAGGGTCCATGCCTCGTGAGGGTCATGTCTCGTGAGAGTCATGTCTCGTGAGGGTCATGTCTCGAGAGGGTCATGTCTCGAGAGGGTCAAGTCTCGTGAGGGTCATGTCTCGTGAGGGTCATGTCTCGTGAGGGTCATGTCTCGTGAGGGTCATGTCTCATGAGGGTCATGTCTTGTGAGGGTCATGTCTTGTGGGGGTCATGTCTTGCGAGGGTTATGTCTTGTAAGGTTCATGTCTTGTGAGAGTCATGTCTTGAGATGGTCATGTCTTGTGAGGGTCATGTCTTGTGAGAGTCGTGCCTTGTGAGGGTCATGTCTTGTGAGAGTCGTGCCTTGTGAGGGTCATGTCTTGCGAGGGTCATGTCTCGTGAGGAGCGTCATGTTTTGTGAGAGTCACGTCTTGTTAGGTTCATGTCTTCTGAGGGTCATGTCTTGAGAGGGTCATGTCTTGAGAGGGTCATGTTTTGTGAGGGTCATGTCTTGAGAGGGTCATGTCTTGAGAGGGTCATGGTCTTGTGAGGGTCATGTCTTGAGATGGTCATGTTTTGAGAGGGTCATGTCTTGAGAGGGTCCATAACTCGTGAGGGTCATGTCTTGTGAGAGTCATGTCTTGTGAGGGTCATGTCTTGAGAGGGTCATGTCTTGAGAGGGTCATGTCTTGTGAGGGTCATGTCTTGTGAGAGTCATGTCTTGTGAGGGTCATGTCTTGAGAGGGTCATGTCTTGAGAGGGTCATATCTTGTGAGAGTCATGTCTTGTGAGAGTCATGTCTTGTGAGGGTCATGTCTTATGAGGGTCATGTCTTGTGAGAGTCATGTCTTGTGAGGGTCATGTCTTGTGAGAGTCGTGCCTTGTGAGGGTCATGTCTTGCAAGGTTCATGTCTTGTGAGGAGTCATGTTTTGTGAGAGTCACGTCTTGTGAGGTTCATGTCTTCTGAGGGTCATGTCTTGAGAGGGTCATGTCTTGTGAGGGTCATGTCTTGTGAGGTTCATGTCTTCTGAGGGTCATGTCTTGAGAGGGTCATGTCTTGTGAGAGTCATGTCCTCTGAGGGTCATGTCTTGAGATGGTCATGTCTTGTGAGGGTCATGTCTTGTGAGAGTCATGTCTTGAGATGGTCATGTCTTGTGAGGGTCATGTCTTGTGAGAGTCGTGCCTTGTGAGGGTCATGTCTTGCGAGGGTCATGTCTCGTAAGGAGCGTCATGTTTTGTGAGAGTCACGTCTTGTTAGGTTCATGTCTTCTGAGGATCATGTCTTGAGAGGGTCATGTCTTGTGACGGTTATGTCTTGTAAGGGACATGTCTTGTGAGAGTCATGTCTTGAGATGGTCTTGTCTTGAGATGGTCATGTCTTGTGAGAGTCATGTCTTGTGAGAGTCATGTCTTGTGAGGGTCATGTCTTGTGAGAGTCATGTCTTGTGAGGGTCATGTCTTGTGAGGGTCATGTCTTGAGAGGGTCATGTCTTGAGATGGTCATGTCTTGTGAGGGTCATGTCTTGAGAGGGTCATGTCTTGTGAGGGTCATGTCTTGAGAGGGTCATGTCTTGAGAGGGTCATATCTTGTGAGAGTCATGTCTTGTGAGGGTCATGTCTTGTGAGAGTCGTGCCTTGTGAGGGTCATGTCTTGCGAGGGTCATGTCTTGTGAGGAGAGTCATGTTTTGTGAGAGTCACGTCTTGTTAGGTTCATGTCTTCTGAGGGTCATGTCTTGAGAGGGTCATGTCTTGAGATGGACATGTCTTGAGATGGTCATGTCTTGTGAGGGTCATGTCTTGTGAGAGTCATGTCTTGTGAGGGTCATGTCTTGTGAGGGTCATGTCTTGAGAGGGTCATGTCTTGTGAGAGTCATGTCTTGAGATGGACATGTCTTGAGATGGTTATGTCTTGTGAGGGTCATGTCTTGTGAGAGTCATGTCTTGTGAGGGTCATGTCTTATGAGGGTAATGTCTTGAGATGGTCATGTCTTGAGAGGGTCATGTCTTGAGAGGGTCCATGCCTCGTGAGGGTCATGTCTTGTGAGAGTCATGTCTTGTGATGGTCATGTCTTGAGATGGTCATGTCTTGTGAGGGTCATGTCCTGTGAGAGTCATGTCTTGTGAGGGTCACGTCTTGTGAAGGTCATGTCTTGAGAGGGTCATGTCTTGTGAGGGTCATGTCTTGTGAGAGTCATGTCTTGTGAGGGTCATGGTCTTGTGAGGGTCATGTCTTGAGATGGTCATGTTTTGAGAAGGTCATGTCTTGAGAGGGTCCATAACTCGTGAGGGTCATGTCTTGTGAGAGTCATGTCTTGTGAGGGTCATGTCTTGAGAGGGTCATGTCTTGAGATGGTCATGTCTTGTGAGGGTCATGTCTTGTGAGGGTCATGTCTTGTGAGAGTCATGTCTTATGAGGGTCATGTCTTGTGAGGGTCATGTCTTATGAGGGTCATGTCTTGTGAGGGTCATGTCTTGTGATGGTCATGTCTTGTGAGGGTTATGTCTTGTAAGGGTCATGTCTTGTGAGTCATGTCTTGAGATGATCATGTCTTGTGAGGGTCATGTCTTGTGAGGGTCATGTCTTCTGAGGGTCATGTCTTGTGAGGGTTATGTCTTGTGAGAGTCATGTGTTGTGAGGGTCATGTCTTGAGAGGGTCATGTCTTGAGATGGTCATGTTTTGAGAGGGTCATGTCTTGAGAGGGTCCATGCCTCGTGAGGGTCATGTCTTGTGAGAGTCATGTCTTGTGAGGGTCATGTCTTGAGAGAGTCATGTCTTGTGAGGGTCATGTCTTGTGAGAGTCATGTCTTGAGATGGTCATGTCTTGTGAGGGTCACGTCTTGTGAGAGTCATGTCTTGTGAGAGTCATGTCTTGTGAGGGTCATGTCTTGAGATGGTCATGTCTTGAGAGGGTCATGTCTTGAGAGGGTCCATGCCTCGTGAGGGTCATGTCTTGTGAGAGTCATGTCTTGTGAGAGTCATGTCTTGTGAGGGTCATGTCTTGTGAGGGTCATGTCTTGTGAGAGTCATGTCTTGTGAGGGTCATGTCTTGAGATGGTCATGTCTCGAGAGGGTCATGTCTCGAGAGGGTCATGTCTCGAGAGGGTCATGTCTCGAGAGGGTCATGTCTCGTGAGGGTCATGTCTCGTGAGGGTCATGTCTCGTGAGGGTCATGTCTCGTGAGAGTCATGTCTCGTGAGGGTCATGTCTCGTGAGGGTCATGTCTTGTGAGGGTTATGTCTTGTAAGGTTCATATCTTGTGAGAGTCATGTCTTGAGATGGTCATGTCTTGTGAGGGTCATGTCTTGTGAGAGTCGTGCCTTGTGAGGGTCATGTCTTGCGAGGGTCATGTCTCGTGAGGAGCGTCATGTTTTGTGAGAGTCACGTCTTGTTAGGTTCATGTCTTGTGAGGGTCATGTCTTGAGAGGGTCATGTCTTGTGACGGTTATGTCTTGTAAGGGACATGTCTTGTGAGAGTCATGTCTTGAGATGGTCTTGTCTTGAGATGGTCATGTCTTGTGAGAGTCATGTCTTGTGAGAGTCATGTCTTGTGAGGGTCATGTCTTGTGAGAGTCATGTCTTGTTAGGGTCATGTCTTGTGAGGGTCATGTCTTGAGAGGGTCATGTCTTGAGATGGTCATGTCTTGTGAGGGTCATGTCTTGAGAGGGTCATGTCTTGTGAGGGTCATGTCTTGAGAGGGTCATGTCTTGAGAGGGTCATATCTTGTGAGAGTCATGTCTTGTGAGGGTCATGTCTTGCGAGGGTCATGTCTTGTAAGGAGAGTCATGTTTTGTGAGAGTCACGTCTTGTTAGGTTCATGTCTTCTGAGGGTCATGTCTTGAGAGGGTCATGTCTTGAGAGGGTCATGTCTTGAGATGGTCATGTCTTGTGAGGGTCATGTCTTGTGAGAGTCATGTCTTGTGAGGGTCATGTCTTGTGAGGGTCATGTCTTGAGAGGGTCATGTCTTGTGAGAGTCATGTCTTGAGATGGACATGTCTTGAGATGGTTATGTCTTGTGAGGGTCATGTCTTGTGAGAGTCATGTCTTGTGAGGGTCATGTCTTATGAGGGTAATGTCTTGAGATGGTCATGTCTTGAGAGGGTCATGTCTTGAGAGGGTCCATGCCTCGTGAGGGTCATGTCTTGTGAGAGTCATGTCTTGTGATGGTCATGTCTTGAGATGGTCATGTCTTGTGAGGGTCATGTCTTGTGAGAGTCATGTCTTGTGAGGGTCATGTCTTGTGAAGGTCATGTCTTGAGAGGGTCATGTCTTGTGAGGGTCATGTCTTGTGAGAGTCATGTCTTGTGAGGGTCATGGTCTTGTGAGGGTCATGTCTTGAGATGGTCATGTTTTGAGAGGGTCATGTCTTGAGAGGGTCCATAACTCGTGAGGGTCATGTCTTGTGAGAGTCATGTCTTGTGAGGGTCATGTCTTGAGAGGGTCATGTCTTGAGAGGGTCATGTCTTGTGAGGGTCATGTCTTGTGAGAGTCATGTCTTATGAGGGTCATGTCTTGTGAGGGTCATGTCTTATGAGGGTCATGTCTTGTGAGGGTCATGTCTTGTGATGGTCATGTCTTGTGAGGGTTATGTCTTGTGAGGGTTATGTCTTGTGAGGGTTATGTCTTGTGAGGGTCATGTCTTGTGAGGGTCATGTCTTG
Organism: Lampris incognitus; assembly: GCF_029633865.1. Taxonomy (NCBI): domain Eukaryota; kingdom Metazoa; phylum Chordata; class Actinopteri; order Lampriformes; family Lampridae; genus Lampris; species Lampris incognitus. Next base: position 69,915,910 of record NC_079214.1, read on the forward strand.
TGAGAGTCATGTCTTATGAGGGTCATGTCTTGTGAGGGTCATGTCTTATGAGGGTCATGTCTTGTGAGGGTCATGTCTTGTGATGGTCATGTCTTGTGAGGGTTATGTCTTGTAAGGGTCATGTCTTGTGAGTCATGTCTTGAGATAATCATGTCTTGTGAGGGTCATGTCTTGTGAGGGTCATGTCTTGTGAGAGTTATGTCTTGTGAGGGTCATGTCTTGTGAGAGTCATGTCTTGAGATGATCATGTCTTGTGAGGGTCATGTCTTGTGAGGGTCATGTCTTGTGAAAGTCATGTCTTGTGAGGGTCATGTCTTGTGAGAGTCATGTGTTGTGAGGGTCATGTCTTGAGAGGGTCATGTCTTGAGATGGTCATGTTTTGAGAGGGTCATGTCTTGAGAGGGTCCATGCCTCGTGAGGGTCATGTCTTGTGAGAGTCTTGTCTTGTGAGGGTCATGTCTTGAGAGGGTCATGTCTTGAGATGGTCATGTCTTGTGAGGTTCATGTCTTGAGAGGGTCATGTCTTCAGATGGTCATGTCTTGTGAGGGTCATGTCTTGAGAGGGTCCATGCCTCGTGAGGGTCATGTCTTGTGAGAGTCTTGTCTTGTGAGGGTCATGTCTTGAGAGGGTCATGTCTTGAGATGGTCATGTCTTGAGAGGGCCATGCCTTGTGAGAGTCATGTCTTGTGAGGGTCATGTCTTGTGAGGGTCATGTCTTGTGAGGGTCATGTCTTGTGAGAGTCATGTCTTGTGAGGGTCATGTCTTGAGATGGTCATGTCTTGTGAGGGTCATGTCTTGTGAGGGTCATGTCTTGTGAGGGTAATGTCTTGAGATGGTCATGTCTTGAGAGGGTCATGTCTTGAGAGGGTCCATGCCTCGTGAGGGTCATGTCTTGTGAGGGTTATGTCTTGTAAGGGTCATGTCTTGTGAGAGTCATGTCTTGAGATGGTCATGTCTTGAGATGGTCATGTCTTGTGAGGGTCATGTCTTGTGAGAGTCATGTCTTGTGAGAGTCATGTCTTGTGAGGGTCATGTCTTATGAGGGTCATGTCTTGTGAGAGTCATGTCTTGTGAGGGTCATGTCTTGTGAGAGTCGTGCCTTGTGAGGGTCATGTCTTGCGAGGTTCATGTCTTGTGAGGAGTCATGTTTTGTGAGAGTCACGTCTTGTGAGGTTCATGTCTTGTGAGGGTCATGTCTTGAGAGGGTCATGTCTTGTGAGGGTCATGTCTTGTGAGATTCATGTCTTCTGAGGGTCATGTCTTGAGAGGGTCATGTCTTGTGAGGGTCATGTCTTGTGAGAGTCATGTCTTGTGAGGGTCATATCTTGTTAGGAGATTCATGTTTTGTGAGAGTCATGTCTTCTGAGGGTCATGTCTTCTGAGGGTCATGTCTTGTGAGAGTCATGTCTTGAGATGGTCATGACTTGTGAGGGTCATGTCTTGAGATGGTCATGTCTTGAGAGGGTCATGTCTTGAGAGGGTCCATGCCTCGTGAGGGTCATGTCTTGTGAGAGTCATGTCTTGTGAGAGTCATGTCTTGTGAGGGTCATGTCTTGTGAGGGTCATGTCTTGTGAGAGTCATGTCTTGAGATGGTCATGTCTTGTGAGGGTCATGTCTTGTGAGAGTCATGTCTTGTGAGAGTCATGTCTTGTGAGGGTCATGTCTTGAGATGGTCATGTCTTGAGAGGGTCATGTCTTCAGAGGGTCCATGCCTCGTGAGGGTCATGTCTCGTGAGAGTCATGTCTCGTGAGGGTCATGTCTCGAGAGGGTCATGTCTCGAGAGGGTCAAGTCTCGTGAGGGTCATGTCTCGTGAGGGTCATGTCTCGTGAGGGTCATGTCTCGTGAGGGTCATGTCTTATGAGGGTCATGTCTTGTGAGAGTCATGTCTTGTGAGGGTCATGTCTTGTGGGGGTCATGTCTTGCGAGGGTTATGTCTTGTAAGGTTCATGTCTTGTGAGAGTCATGTCTTGAGATGGTCATGTCTTGTGAGGGTCATGTCTTGTGAGAGTCGTGCCTTGTGAGGGTCATGTCTTGTGAGAGTCGTGCCTTGTGAGGGTCATGTCTTGCGAGGGTCATGTCTCGTGAGGAGCGTCATGTTTTGTGAGAGTCACGTCTTGTTAGGTTCATGTCTTCTGAGGGTCATGTCTTGAGAGGGTCATGTCTTGAGAGGGTCATGTTTTGTGAGGGTCATGTCTTGAGAGGGTCATGTCTTGAGAGGGTCATGGTCTTGTGAGGGTCATGTCTTGAGATGGTCATGTTTTGAGAGGGTCATGTCTTGAGAGGGTCCATAACTCGTGAGGGTCATGTCTTGTGAGAGTCATGTCTTGTGAGGGTCATGTCTTGAGAGGGTCATGTCTTGAGAGGGTCATGTCTTGTGAGGGTCATGTCTTGTGAGAGTCATGTCTTGTGAGGGTCATGTCTTGAGAGGGTCATGTCTTGAGAGGGTCATATCTTGTGAGAGTCATGTCTTGTGAGAGTCATGTCTTGTGAGGGTCATGTCTTATGAGGGTCATGTCTTGTGAGAGTCATGTCTTGTGAGGGTCATGTCTTGTGAGAGTCGTGCCTTGTGAGGGTCATGTCTTGCAAGGTTCATGTCTTGTGAGGAGTCATGTTTTGTGAGAGTCACGTCTTGTGAGGTTCATGTCTTCTGAGGGTCATGTCTTGAGAGGGTCATGTCTTGTGAGGGTCATGTCTTGTGAGGTTCATGTCTTCTGAGGGTCATGTCTTGAGAGGGTCATGTCTTGTGAGGGTCATGTCTTCTGAGGGTCATGTCTTGAGATGGTCATGTCTTGTGAGGGTCATGTCTTGTGAGAGTCATGTCTTGAGATGGTCATGTCTTGTGAGGGTCATGTCTTGTGAGAGTCGTGCCTTGTGAGGGTCATGTCTTGCGAGGGTCATGTCTCGTAAGGAGCGTCATGTTTTGTGAGAGTCACGTCTTGTTAGGTTCATGTCTTCTGAGGATCATGTCTTGAGAGGGTCATGTCTTGTGACGGTTATGTCTTGTAAGGGACATGTCTTGTGAGAGTCATGTCTTGAGATGGTCTTGTCTTGAGATGGTCATGTCTTGTGAGAGTCATGTCTTGTGAGAGTCATGTCTTGTGAGGGTCATGTCTTGTGAGAGTCATGTCTTGTGAGGGTCATGTCTTGTGAGGGTCATGTCTTGAGAGGGTCATGTCTTGAGATGGTCATGTCTTGTGAGGGTCATGTCTTGAGAGGGTCATGTCTTGTGAGGGTCATGTCTTGAGAGGGTCATGTCTTGAGAGGGTCATATCTTGTGAGAGTCATGTCTTGTGAGGGTCATGTCTTGTGAGAGTCGTGCCTTGTGAGGGTCATGTCTTGCGAGGGTCATGTCTTGTGAGGAGAGTCATGTTTTGTGAGAGTCACGTCTTGTTAGGTTCATGTCTTCTGAGGGTCATGTCTTGAGAGGGTCATGTCTTGAGATGGACATGTCTTGAGATGGTCATGTCTTGTGAGGGTCATGTCTTGTGAGAGTCATGTCTTGTGAGGGTCATGTCTTGTGAGGGTCATGTCTTGAGAGGGTCATGTCTTGTGAGAGTCATGTCTTGAGATGGACATGTCTTGAGATGGTTATGTCTTGTGAGGGTCATGTCTTGTGAGAGTCATGTCTTGTGAGGGTCATGTCTTATGAGGGTAATGTCTTGAGATGGTCATGTCTTGAGAGGGTCATGTCTTGAGAGGGTCCATGCCTCGTGAGGGTCATGTCTTGTGAGAGTCATGTCTTGTGATGGTCATGTCTTGAGATGGTCATGTCTTGTGAGGGTCATGTCCTGTGAGAGTCATGTCTTGTGAGGGTCACGTCTTGTGAAGGTCATGTCTTGAGAGGGTCATGTCTTGTGAGGGTCATGTCTTGTGAGAGTCATGTCTTGTGAGGGTCATGGTCTTGTGAGGGTCATGTCTTGAGATGGTCATGTTTTGAGAAGGTCATGTCTTGAGAGGGTCCATAACTCGTGAGGGTCATGTCTTGTGAGAGTCATGTCTTGTGAGGGTCATGTCTTGAGAGGGTCATGTCTTGAGATGGTCATGTCTTGTGAGGGTCATGTCTTGTGAGGGTCATGTCTTGTGAGAGTCATGTCTTATGAGGGTCATGTCTTGTGAGGGTCATGTCTTATGAGGGTCATGTCTTGTGAGGGTCATGTCTTGTGATGGTCATGTCTTGTGAGGGTTATGTCTTGTAAGGGTCATGTCTTGTGAGTCATGTCTTGAGATGATCATGTCTTGTGAGGGTCATGTCTTGTGAGGGTCATGTCTTCTGAGGGTCATGTCTTGTGAGGGTTATGTCTTGTGAGAGTCATGTGTTGTGAGGGTCATGTCTTGAGAGGGTCATGTCTTGAGATGGTCATGTTTTGAGAGGGTCATGTCTTGAGAGGGTCCATGCCTCGTGAGGGTCATGTCTTGTGAGAGTCATGTCTTGTGAGGGTCATGTCTTGAGAGAGTCATGTCTTGTGAGGGTCATGTCTTGTGAGAGTCATGTCTTGAGATGGTCATGTCTTGTGAGGGTCACGTCTTGTGAGAGTCATGTCTTGTGAGAGTCATGTCTTGTGAGGGTCATGTCTTGAGATGGTCATGTCTTGAGAGGGTCATGTCTTGAGAGGGTCCATGCCTCGTGAGGGTCATGTCTTGTGAGAGTCATGTCTTGTGAGAGTCATGTCTTGTGAGGGTCATGTCTTGTGAGGGTCATGTCTTGTGAGAGTCATGTCTTGTGAGGGTCATGTCTTGAGATGGTCATGTCTCGAGAGGGTCATGTCTCGAGAGGGTCATGTCTCGAGAGGGTCATGTCTCGAGAGGGTCATGTCTCGTGAGGGTCATGTCTCGTGAGGGTCATGTCTCGTGAGGGTCATGTCTCGTGAGAGTCATGTCTCGTGAGGGTCATGTCTTGTGAGGGTTATGTCTTGTAAGGTTCATATCTTGTGAGAGTCATGTCTTGAGATGGTCATGTCGTGTGAGGGTCATGTCTTGTGAGAGTCGTGCCTTGTGAGGGTCATGTCTTGCGAGGGTCATGTCTCGTGAGGAGCGTCATGTTTTGTGAGAGTCACGTCTTGTTAGGTTCATGTCTTGTGAGGGTCATGTCTTGAGAGGGTCATGTCTTGTGACGGTTATGTCTTGTAAGGGACATGTCTTGTGAGAGTCATGTCTTGAGATGGTCTTGTCTTGAGATGGTCATGTCTTGTGAGAGTCATGTCTTGTGAGAGTCATGTCTTGAGATAATCATGTCTTGTGAGGGTCATGTCTTGTGAGGGTCATGTCTTGTGAGAGTTATGTCTTGTGAGGGTCATGTCTTGTGAGAGTCATGTCTTGAGATGATCATGTCTTGTGAGGGTCATGTCTTGTGAGGGTCATGTCTTGTGAGGGTCATGTCTTGAGAGGGTCATGTCTTGAGATGGTCATGTTTTGAGAGGGTCATGTCTTGAGAGGGTCCATGCCTCGTGAGGGTCATGTCTTGTGAGAGTCATGTCTTGTGAGGGTCATGTCTTGAGAGAGTCATGTCTTGTGAGGGTCATGTCTTGTGAGAGTCATGTCTTGAGATGGTCATGTCTTGTGAGGGTCACGTCTTGTGAGAGTCATGTCTTGTGAGAGTCATGTCTTGTGAGGGTCATGTCTTGAGATGGTCATGTCTTGAGAGGGTCATGTCTTGAGAGGGTCCATGCCTCGTGAGGGTCATGTCTTGTGAGAGTCATGTCTTGTGAGAGTCATGTCTTGTGAGGGTCATGTCTTGTGAGGGTCATGTCTTGTGAGAGTCATGTCTTGTGAGGGTCATGTCTCGAGATGGTCATGTCTCGAGAGGGTCATGTCTCGAGAGGGTCATGTCTCGAGAGGGTCATGTCTCGAGAGGGTCATGTCTCGTGAGGGTCATGTCTCGTGAGGGTCATGTCTCGTGAGGGTCATGTCTCGTGAGAGTCATGTCTCGTGAGGGTCATGTCTCGTGAGGGTCATGTCTTGTGAGGGTTATGTCTTGTAAGGTTCATATCTTGTGAGAGTCATGTCTTGAGATGGTCATGTCTTGTGAGGGTCATGTCTTGTGAGAGTCGTGCCTTGTGAGGGTCATGTCTTGCGAGGGTCATGTCTCGTGAGGAGCGTCATGTTTTGTGAGAGTCACGTCTTGTTAGGTTCATGTCTTGTGAGGGTCATGTCTTGAGAGGGTCATGTCTTGTGACGGTTATGTCTTGTAAGGGACATGTCTTGTGAGAGTCATGTCTTGAGATGGTCTTGTCTTGAGATGGTCATGTCTTGTGAGAGTCATGTCTTGTGAGAGTCATGTCTTGTGAGGGTCATGTCTTGTGAGAGTCATGTCTTGTGAGGGTCATGTCTTGTGAGGGTCATGTCTTGAGAGGGTCATGTCTTGAGATGGTCATGTCTTGTGAGGGTCATGTCTTGAGAGGGTCATGTCTTGTGAGGGTCATGTCTTGAGAGGGTCATGTCTTGAGAGGGTCATATCTTGTGAGAGTCATGTCTTGTGAGGGTCATGTCTTGCGAGGGTCATGTCTTGTAAGGAGAGTCATGTTTTGTGAGAGTCACGTCTTGTTAGGTTCATGTCTTCTGAGGGTCATGTCTTGAGAGGGTCATGTCTTGAGAGGGTCATGTCTTGAGATGGTCATGTCTTGTGAGGGTCATGTCTTGTGAGAGTCATGTCTTGTGAGGGTCATGTCTTGTGAGGGTCATGTCTTGAGAGGGTCATGTCTTGTGAGAGTCATGTCTTGAGATGGACATGTCTTGAGATGGTTATGTCTTGTGAGGGTCATGTCTTGTGAGAGTCATGTCTTGTGAGGGTCATGTCTTATGAGGGTAATGTCTTGAGATGGTCATGTCTTGAGAGGGTCATGTCTTGAGAGGGTCCATGCCTCGTGAGGGTCATGTCTTGTGAGAGTCATGTCTTGTGATGGTCATGTCTTGAGATGGTCATGTCTTGTGAGGGTCATGTCTTGTGAGAGTCATGTCTTGTGAGGGTCATGTCTTGTGAAGGTCATGTCTTGAGAGGGTCATGTCTTGTGAGGGTCATGTCTTGTGAGAGTCATGTCTTGTGAGGGTCATGGTCTTGTGAGGGTCATGTCTTGAGATGGTCATGTTTTGAGAGGGTCATGTCTTGAGAGGGTCCATAACTCGTGAGGGTCATGTCTTGTGAGAGTCATGTCTTGTGAGGGTCATGTCTTGAGAGGGTCATGTCTTGAGAGGGTCATGTCTTGTGAGGGTCATGTCTTGTGAGAGTCATGTCTTATGAGGGTCATGTCTTGTGAGGGTCATGTCTTATGAGGGTCATGTCTTGTGAGGGTCATGTCTTGTGATGGTCATGTCTTGTGAGGGTTATGTCTTGTGAGGGTTATGTCTTGTGAGGGTTATGTCTTGTGAGGGTCATGTCTTGTGAGGGTCATGTCTTGTGAGAGTCATGTCTTATGAGGGTCATGTCTTGTGAGGGTCATGTCTTATGAGGGTCATGTCTTGTGAGGGTCATGTCTTGTGATGGTCATGTCTTGTGAGGGTTATGTCTTGTAAGGGTCATGTCTTGTGAGTCATGTCTTGAGATAATCATGTCTTGTGAGGGTCATGTCTTGTGAGGGTCATGTCTTGTGAGAGTTATGTCTTGTGAGGGTCATGTCTTGTGAGAGTCATGTCTTGAGATGATCATGTCTTGTGAGGGTCATGTCTTGTGAGGGTCATGTCTTGTGAGAGTCATGTCTTGTGAGGGTCATGTCTTGTGAGAGTCATGTGTTGTGAGGGTCATGTCTTGAGAGGGTCATGTCTTGAGATGGTCATGTTTTGAGAGGGTCATGTCTTGAGAGGGTCCATGCCTCGTGAGGGTCATGTCTTGTGAGAGTCTTGTCTTGTGAGGGTCATGTCTTGAGAGGGTCATGTCTTGAGATGGTCATGTCTTGTGAGGTTCATGTCTTGAGAGGGTCATGTCTTCAGATGGTCATGTCTTGTGAGGGTCATGTCTTGAGAGGGTCCATGCCTCGTGAGGGTCATGTCTTGTGAGAGTCTTGTCTTGTGAGGGTCATGTCTTGAGAGGGTCATGTCTTGAGATGGTCATGTCTTGTGAGGGTCACGTCTTGTGAGAGTCATGTCTTGTGAGAGTCATGTCTTGTGAGGGTCATGTCTTGAGATGGTCATGTCTTGAGAGGGTCATGTCTTGAGAGGGTCCATGCCTCGTGAGGGTCATGTCTTGTGAGAGTCATGTCTTGTGAGAGTCATGTCTTGTGAGGGTCATGTCTTGTGAGGGTCATGTCTTGTGAGAGTCATGTCTTGTGAGGGTCATGTCTCGAGAGGGTCATGTCTCGAGAGGGTCATGTCTCGAGAGGGTCATGTCTCGAGAGGGTCATGTCTCGTGAGGGTCATGTCTCGTGAGGGTCATGTCTCGTGAGGGTCATGTCTCGTGAGAGTCATGTCTCGTGAGGGTCATGTCTCGTGAGGGTCATGTCTTGTGAGGGTTATGTCTTGTAAGGTTCATATCTTGTGAGAGTCATGTCTTGAGATGGTCATGTCTTGTGAGGGTCATGTCTTGTGAGAGTCGTGCCTTGTGAGGGTCATGTCTTGCGAGGGTCATGTCTCGTGAGGAGCGTCATGTTTTGTGAGAGTCACGTCTTGTTAGGTTCATGTCTTGTGAGGGTCATGTCTTGAGAGGGTCATGTCTTGTGACGGTTATGTCTTGTAAGGGACATGTCTTGTGAGAGTCATGTCTTGAGATGGTCTTGTCTTGAGATGGTCATGTCTTGTGAGAGTCATGTCTTGTGAGAGTCATGTCTTGTGAGGGTCATGTCTTGTGAGAGTCATGTCTTGTGAGGGTCATGTCTTGTGAGGGTCATGTCTTGAGAGGGTCATGTCTTGAGATGGTCATGTCTTGTGAGGGTCATGTCTTGAGAGGGTCATGTCTTGTGAGGGTCATGTCTTGAGAGGGTCATGTCTTGAGAGGGTCATATCTTGTGAGAGTCATGTCTTGTGAGGGTCATGTCTTGCGAGGGTCATGTCTTGTAAGGAGAGTCATGTTTTGTGAGAGTCACGTCTTGTTAGGTTCATGTCTTCTGAGGGTCATGTCTTGAGAGGGTCATGTCTTGAGAGGGTCATGTCTTGAGATGGTCATGTCTTGTGAGGGTCATGTCTTGTGAGAGTCATGTCTTGTGAGGGTCATGTCTTGTGAGGGTCATGTCTTGAGAGGGTCATGTCTTGTGAGAGTCATGTCTTGAGATGGACATGTCTTGAGATGGTTATGTCTTGTGAGGGTCATGTCTTGTGAGAGTCATGTCTTGTGAGGGTCATGTCTTATGAGGGTAATGTCTTGAGATGGTCATGTCTTGAGAGGGTCATGTCTTGAGAGGGTCCATGCCTCGTGAGGGTCATGTCTTGTGAGAGTCATGTCTTGTGATGGTCATGTCTTGAGATGGTCATGTCTTGTGAGGGTCATGTCTTGTGAGAGTCATGTCTTGTGAGGGTCATGTCTTGTGAAGGTCATGTCTTGAGAGGGTCATGTCTTGTGAGGGTCATGTCTTGTGAGAGTCATGTCTTGTGAGGGTCATGGTCTTGTGAGGGTCATGTCTTGAGATGGTCATGTTTTGAGAGGGTCATGTCTTGAGAGGGTCCATAACTCGTGAGGGTCATGTCTTGTGAGAGTCATGTCTTGTGAGGGTCATGTCTTGAGAGGGTCATGTCTTGAGAGGGTCATGTCTTGTGAGGGTCATGTCTTGTGAGAGTCATGTCTTATGAGGGTCATGTCTTGTGAGGGTCATGTCTTATGAGGGTCATGTCTTGTGAGGGTCATGTCTTGTGATGGTCATGTCTTGTGAGGGTTATGTCTTGTGAGGGTTATGTCTTGTGAGGGTTATGTCTTGTGAGGGTCATGTCTTGTGAGGGTCATGTCTTGTGAGAGTCATGTCTTATGAGGGTCATGTCTTGTGAGGGTCATGTCTTATGAGGGTCATGTCTTGTGAGGGTCATGTCTTGTGATGGTCATGTCTTGTGAGGGTTATGTCTTGTAAGGGTCATGTCTTGTGAGTCATGTCTTGAGATAATCATGTCTTGTGAGGGTCATGTCTTGTGAGGGTCATGTCTTGTGAGAGTTATGTCTTGTGAGGGTCATGTCTTGTGAGAGTCATGTCTTGAGATGATCATGTCTTGTGAGGGTCATGTCTTGTGAGGGTCATGTCTTGTGAGAGTCATGTCTTGTGAGGGTCATGTCTTGTGAGAGTCATGTGTTGTGAGGGTCATGTCTTGAGAGGGTCATGTCTTGAGATGGTCATGTTTTGAGAGGGTCATGTCTTGAGAGGGTCCATGCCTCGTGAGGGTCATGTCTTGTGAGAGTCTTGTCTTGTGAGGGTCATGTCTTGAGAGGGTCATGTCTTGAGATGGTCATGTCTTGTGAGGTTCATGTCTTGAGAGGGTCATGTCTTCAGATGGTCATGTCTTGTGAGGGTCATGTCTTGAGAGGGTCCATGCCTCGTGAGGGTCATGTCTTGTGAGAGTCTTGTCTTGTGAGGGTCATGTCTTGAGAGGGTCATGTCTTGAGATGGTCATGTCTTGTGAGGTTCATGTCTTGAGAGGGTCATGTCTTCAGATGGTCATGTCTTGTGAGGGTCATGTCTTGTGAGGGTCAATGCCCAGGAAACACGTGCTTCGCTCGAGGGAGGCGAAAGATCAACCTGCTCCCTTTGCTCACAGCATTTCACATGTCGCCAGCAGATAAGAACCAACAAATCTGAAGGGTAATGAAACACACCACTTTTAGTCTGACTGCACTTCCTCGACATGATATTAGGTGGGGTACAGGGGGTTGGGGAAGTGTTGGGGGGGGGTCGCTGTGATAGTGCAACCCACCTAAGATATCAGCGGCCCACTGGCCTGTTAAACCTCATGTTGAGGAATCTAACGTATATATTCTCAGAACTCCAACACCACTGGTGGGGCATGTATGGTTAGGGTTAGAAGTGAACATTTCTAACCTTAAGGTTAAAAAAAATTGCTGTGACCCAGAGGGCCGCGAGCCTGCAGCCTGCATAGTCTGAAGCGCTTCCTACGCCCCGTTTAGTTCCACCCCACCAGGGTATGTAGCCAAGCTTTAAGGTGCTGTGGCTAAAAGTTGTGGGTGAGAATGGATGGAGTGTTGGTCTTGGTAAATTTAAAGAACAAAACAAGCAAAACATAGAGACAAAAACCCAGGAGAGAAAGAAAGAGAAAGCAACAGAAAGAAACAGAAAGAAAGAGAAAGAACAGTAAAAGTGACATATGGCTACCTTGATGAAGATATGTAATAACTATGCTGAACTTCTGAATACATGAACAAACCATAGTCGAACTGACCTAGAAAAATTGAATATAGGGGACGTCCGTATAGCGTAGCGGTCTATTCCGTTGCCTATCAACATCGCCGGTTCGAATCCCCGTGTTACCTCCGGCTTGGTCGGGCGTCCCTATAGACACAATTGGCCGTGTCTGCAGGTGGGAAGCCGGATGTGGGTGTGTATCCTGGTCGCTGCACTAGCGCCTCCTCTGGTCGGTCGGGGCGCCTGTTCGGGCAGGAGGGGGAACTGGGGGGAATAGCGTGATTCTCCCACGTGCTGCGTCCCCCTGGTGAAACTCCTCACTGTCAGGTGAAAAGAAGCGGTTGGCGACTCCACATGTATGGGAGGAGGCATGTGGTAGTCTGCAGCCCTCCCTGGATCGGCAGAGGGGGTGGAGCAGAGACCGGGACGGCTCGGAAGAGTGGGATAATTGGCCGGATACAATTGTAAGAAAAAAGGGAAAAATTCCTCCCTCCCAAAAAAAGAGAATGAAACATGCTCACCCCCCTCTCAAGTCTGACATGGCCTTGACAGCTTACCTCAAAGCTGTGTGTTGTGAGTAGTTGGTAGGATCACAAAAGGCACAGAAGTCTAGCACCGGTAGTCTGCAGCCCTCCCCGGATCAGCAGAGGGGGTGGAGCAGAAACCGGGACGGCTCGGAAGAATGGGGTAGTTGGCCGGATACAATTGGGGAGAAAATCCACACAGAAAAATTGAATTTAAAAAAATCCGAGAGAACAATGTGGAACAGAAGACTGCCTCCAACTTTGTCAAAAACAAATACTGGACATGTTTTGCTTTTGGTTATGCCACAGTTACACATTGTTCTCTGTCTGGGGGCATCCTGGTGGATCGTAGCGTTGAATTAAGTTAAAAACGCTATCTTATTAGAACAGAAAGCCGCTTTGTTGTGTCACTGTCCCGGTTACAATGGAATTCATCCTCTACATGTAACCATCCTGTTGTGTAGGAGCAGCTGCAGCGCCCGGGGACCAACTCCACTTCTTCTTTCCACTGCCTTGCTCAGGGGCACAGACACGAGTATGAACCCTATTTCCCAGCTGACACGAGTGCCCTCTAAACTCTGCCCTACTTCATGTGCTATTAGGTTATTGCTGGATTACATCTTTTGGATGATGAGAACTGAGGCTGTCAGAGGAGTGAAAGTAATCAGCACCCCTGCACGTAGAAAACTGCAGTTTTTCTGCAGGTCACATTACATGTACACGTACATGTACATGTACAACATGTAAGTACCGCTCTGAGCTCTCTCAGCCCCATGCGGGGACCTCCTCCCCTTTCCAAAGTTACACAATATCACATTCTGAAAAACACAACTAATCACTGTAACTTCCGATTTCACCAGCAGCTGAGCATGAAGGAAGGGCAGGACCAGAGAACAAACCTACTCTGGGCCCCTTTGTCAGACCAGGCACGACCAGATCCAGTCAGCCTTTCTACAGTAAAAGCAATGGGATTTGATCCCATTTGCCAATCACTGTGATGACACCTGACACGGATAGTATGGAGTTAAACACCGTGTTTTATTTATAAAAATGAATTATACTACAGCTACAGTGAGGAAGTTCTTAAAAAAGGACGTACTGTGAGAGATGCTGCAGCGATACTGATGAAGGTAGGACAGCAGCAGGGGAGGCGTCAGGATGGGCACTTGAGGACATGGTGATACTATATGATGCTCAGCTAGGTATTGCTAGCATAGATAAAGAAGTATAAATACTGCATAGGGAGAGCCAGGTAATGGTGGGCCTAGACTGGCCCTTAATGTAATATGTGGTAAAAATATTAGAAAATGCCCATGTATAGTCATAATGAAGAAAACTGTAAAATTACTTGTGTATTTCATGGCGAGAATTTAGTTAACTTGAACGTCATGGTGTCAAATGAGACACTAGGAGTAAAATAGACTACGCATAACTGTGGTCCACTGACTTCCGGTTTCTACTGCAGTGGTCATACTAGTTTCCTGTTTGTTGGCGTGTGCTTCTGACAATGGCATATTTTTCCCGATGCCTGCCAGATTTACCATGGATACATATCAACCACATGCACACAACTGTCCACACACTTTCACCTGCACCTACCAGCAGACGGGTGAGAAGTTTCAGGTTGTACATATCAAGTTACGTCCACGGACGGACGTACGGACGTAACTTGATATGTGCAACTTGAAACTTTTATTATTTCTATTCTATTCTATTATATATAGTAGGATAGACTACTCTATCTTAATATCCTGCTCCTCATTTGTTGAGCACTTTCATCAACACCATTGACGGTTTCCGAAATAAAAAACGATATATATATAGTACCGACTTCGGGGGGCAACCACAGGAACTGCCGCAGCCAGGACACGAAACCGTATCTCCCGTACCGCGGGAGACATCGCTAACCGCTTGACTAAAGGGCCCGACCCGACCCATTAGCCAAGGGCTAGCGAGCCTATTCATCCGTAATCGTTACATTGCCCCCTTCCTTCGGGAAGAGCGTCCCCGGCCGGACCGTCACAGCCGGGGTGGGAACTCGTGTATTCCGTACCGCGAGCGACTATGTTAACCAGTCTACTAACGGGTCCGATCCGTTAGCCAAGGACTAACGTGTCTACTTATTCCTGTACGTTGCACTCCCCCCTTCGGGAAGCGCATCCGATGGAGGGAGCCGTCAAACTTCTGACACCAATGTAGTGAATTCGGGGGGCAACCGGAGGAACCGCCACAGCCGGGACACGAACCCGTACCTCCCGCACCGCGGGCGACATCACTAACCGCTCGACTAAAGGGTCCGACCCGTTTGTCAAGGGCTACCCAGCCTATTCATTCGTGATCGTTACATTGCCCCCTTCCTTCGGGAAGGGCGTCCCCGGCCGGACCGTCACAGCCGGGGATGCGAACTCGTGTATTCCGTACCGCGAGCGTCTACGTTAACCAGTCGACTAACGGGTCCGACCCGTTAGTCGACTGGTTAAAAGTGTCTGCTTATTCGTGTACGTTACACCACTCCCCCTCCTTCGAGAAGCGCATCCGATGGAGGGAACCGTCACACTTCTGACACCAATCCCACTTCTGACACCAATGTATCGAATTCGGGGGGCAACCGCAGGAACCGCCGCAGCCGGGACGTGAATCCGTATTTCCCGCACCGCGGAAGACACCGCTAACCGCTCGACTAAAGGGTCCGACCCATTAGTCAAGGGCTACCGAGCCTATTCATCTTACATTGTTCGTTACATTGCCCCTGTAGCGAAGAGGCTACCCCGTTAGAATTGTGCCCTCCTATTTTACCCATCAGGCACTGCGTTCAGATTGTCAGTTATGTTATGTTTTATGTGGTTTTATGTGTTTATGTGATTACTATTTAGTGTGGTATAATTGTAGTTATCGTTCTGTTATATTGTGTAACTTTGGTACTGAAACCATGATCAACATTGTTGTTCAGGTAGATGACCACCATGTATTGTTTCGAATTTCTCTTACGTTCACGTCTCTGCGCGAGTTCAATAAAAGAGACAAAAGTTCAATAAAGGGAACTGACCTTTGTCATTACTTCCACGTTCGCCACACTGGTGTCAGAAGTGGAATCGCAGCCAATAACCTCAAACCGAAGATGGCAACGTCAAGAAGTACATTCGTCAAGGAGCTCCGCGAGATTGAGGACTTCATTGGGCGTCTTGAAACAGAACTTCTCCGGGAAGATCACCGACGTTCGGAAGAAGATGCCCCGCGGAGGAAGGGCCGACGGAGCCAGCGCTCCCCATCATGCGGGGCCCGGCACGGCTGGCCGACTCAGCGTCGGGTCTCTGCCGCCGTTTAATCGCCGGAGCCAGCCGCCGCCCATCCACTACCAACCGCCGCCGGCTGTCGCCATTACGTCACCGTCACCACTTCGCTGACCAACGTCCCTACAACCCCAGCACCCCCTGCTAATGCGATGCTGCCATCAACAAGGATCTTCAAGCTCTCACGGTATGCTGGTACCACGGCCCTGGAGCCATACCTACTACTACTACTACTACTTTCGGCTGCTCCCGTTAGGGGGCGCCACAGCGGATCATCCGTTTCCATTTCTTCCTGTCTTCTGCGCCTTCCTCTGTCACACCAGCCACCTGCATGTCTTCCCTCACCACATCCATAAACCTCCTCTTTGGCCTTCTTCTTCTCCTCTTCCCTGGCAGCTCCATATTCAGCATCCTTCTCCCAATATACTCAGCATCTCTCCTCCACACATGTCCAAGCCACCTCAATCTTGCCTCTCTTGCTTTGTCTCCAAACCGTCCAACCTGAGCGGTCCCTCTAATATAATCGTTCCTAATCCTGTCCTTCTTCGTTACTCCCAGTGAAAATCTTAGCATCTTCAACTTTGCCACCTTCAGCTCCGCCTCCTGTCTTTTCGTCAGTGCCACTGTCTCCAAACCATATCACATAGCTGGTCTCACAACCATCTTGTAAACCTTCCCTTTAACTCTTGCTGGTACCCTTCTGTCGCAAATCACTCCTGACACACTTCTCCACCCACTCCACCCTGCCTGCACTCTCTTTTTCACCTCTCTACTGCACTCCCCGTTACTTTGGACAGTTGACCCCAAGTATTTAAACTCAAGTAATACCTAACTCAAGTAAAACTAGCACCAAGGCACAACCATTGGAGCACCCAAGACACTGCTGCTCATGTTGCCCTGGTGCTCGAAGGGAATGCGCTGCAGGTATTGCTCGACCTTACGCTATCAGAACAACAAGATTACGAGACACTGGCCGCTGCTTTAGAACGACGCTTTGGTCAACGGGTCTCTACTGACAGCTTGCGAAACCGACTGGCCCGCCGGCGCCGCCAAGAGGGCGAGACCCTGGTAACCTATGCAGCAGACGTGCGCTTCTTTGCACATCGTGGCTACGCCCCCTTTGATCCAGCAGCTCGTGAAGAGTTAGCCCTGAGTGCCTTCATCCAGGGGCTCACCCCAGAGAGGTTGAAGGAGCACCTCCGCATCACAGCACCTACAACCTTCAAGACTGCGTTGGAAGAGGCAGAGAGGGTGGAGGCTGTGTTGGCCCCACACAACCAACCAAGACCCCGAATGCGTCAGGCTGAGGTCCACGAAGATGAGGGAGACGTCGAAAAAGGGGTCGTCTGCCAGGCTCATCCATCACCACGCCGAAAGCAACCAGGCCGACGCCAACCACCCTTCAGACCCTGGACACCTAATGATCCATGCTACCGCTGTGGAGAAGCGGGGCAAAGGGCCCGTGACTGCCCTACCCCTGCACCATGACACCATAGCATTCCCCAGTCGGAAAACTAGAGTGGGGTGGCACCGCGGGGAGACTGCCACCCAGCCGACCGACTATATCCCCCACTGAGAACTCTTCCCAGATCGGCAGTGTGCCACGCACACGGCCTCTACCTTTACTGCTCCATTGACGGACACCGCTGCTGGGCCCTTGTGGACACAGGGTCCACCATCTCCATTGTGCGTCCAGGGGTACTGTCAGAGACAGCGTGGAGGCCCACCACCTGTAAAAGCAGAACTGTGACCAGGGAACTAACCGGCATGCTGGGGAAGAGAGCACTGCAGGTGCAGGAAGGGAAAGCTGCAGCCACCCACGAGTTTTGGTTGGCTGAAATACAAGACCCCTGCATCATCGGGCTGGACTTGCTGACTCGCTGGGGGGCAGGAGGAGTGCACCTAGACCAACCTGGTGCAGCACACAATTGACACTGGCACAACTCTGCCCATTAGACTGCGACCCTACCGGTTAGCGCTTGCCAAGCGTGAAGCTGCAGAGCAGATGATTTTAGAGATGGCTGCAGCCGGGGTGATAGAGCCATCCAACAGCCCTTGGACCGCTCCTGCCATCCTGGTCAAAAAGAAGGATGACACCTGGAGGTTCTGTGTGGACTTTCGTCAGCTGAACAATGCAACTCGCAAGGACTCCTACCCCTTGCCCCACATTGACGACGCTCTGGACCACATCGCAGGGTCACTCAGGTTACTTGACCTACGGAGCGGTTACTGGCAGGTGGAGCTGGCACCAGAAGCCAGACCCAAGACAGCCTTCATCATCGGCCAGGGACTCTGGCAGTTTCGTGTGATGCCCTTTGGTCTCTGCAATGCCCCCGCCATGTTCGAGAGGCTAATGGAGAGGGTGCTGGCTCACATCCCCCGCCACCGGTGCGTGGTTTACCTTGACGACCTTCTGGTTCATGCAGCTGACTTCAAGCTGGCCCTAGAGAACCTCCGTCAGGTCTTCCAAGCCATACGGGGGGCGGGCTTGCGCCTGCACCCCAAGAAATGCAACCTCCTTCGACGTGAGACCAAGTTTTTGGGCCATGTGGTGGGGGCAGAGGGCGTGGCCCCTGATCCTACTAAGGTGGAGGGGGTCGAGAAATGTCCAGTTCTGCGAAACGTCAGGAAGGTGTGCATCTTCACGGGGCTCGTCTCCTACTACCGACGTTTTGTCCGCAACTTTGCCTCCATTGCCAGTCCTCTACACCGTCTGACCGAGAAGGGACGGGAGTTCAACTGGAACGACAACTGTCCAGCCGCCTTTGCCCGGCTCTGCACCGCCTTGATCACTGCACCCATCCTGGCCCTTCCTGATCCTAAGTGCTGCTTCATCGTGGACACAGATGCCAGCGATGTGGAGCTGGGGGCGGTCCTGTCTCAGGAGGTTGCTGGGGGAGAGAGAGTGGTGGCCTACTACAGTCGTGTCTTGAGCCGCCCCGAACGCAATTACTGCGTTACACAACACGAGCTCCTGGCGGTGGTCGCGGCGTTCGATCATTTTTGCCCCTATCTCTATGGCCAGGCCTTTCTCCTGCGGACGGATCATGCGGCCCTGATCTGGCTGCTCAGCTTTAAAGAGCCCAAAGGCCAGGTGGCTAGGTGGATTGAGGATCTGCAGAGCTACGATTTCGAGATCCAGCACCGAGCCGGGCGCCTGCACAGCAATGCAGATGCCCTCTCCCGTCGTCCCTGCGAGGACTGCAGACACTGAGCGCCAAGAGGAGCGAGACAGAACAATTCTCCAAGTGTCCACCACGCGGCAGGTTGAGCCAGAGGAGGCGTGGCTGATGGCAATGGACAAGCGGGGATAGCAAGCAGTGCAGGATAGTGGGTCGACGCTAAGTAACGCCCCCACTGGCAAGCTGTCTCTGCCATGTCGGTGGAGACCAAGGCCTACTTTTCCCAGTGGGCCACTGGGACACAGTGGGCAAGCGCCGGGTCGGGGAAGAAGTGTGTGGCAGTTACTGGTGCCTAGTGACTGGCGCCAACGAGTGCTACGGGCGGCCCACGGCTCGGAGGGGCCGGGTCACTATGGGGTGGCCAAGATGCTGAACAAACTGCGCCAACGGTTCTACTGGGCCGGATGCAGGCACGACATTGAACTTTTTTGTGCACTGTTATGATGCCTGCACCGCCAAGAAAGGACCAACCAGACGCTCCCATGCCCCTCTACAACAATACCAGGTGGGGACCCCCATGGAGCGGGTCGGTGTGGACGTCCTTGGCCCATTTCCCACCACAGACAACGGAAACCGCTACGTCCTTGTGGCCATGGACTACTTTACCGAATGGCCTGAGGCGTATGCGGTCCCAGACCAGAGCGCTGCCACTACAGCCGAGCGGCTGATGTGTGAGATGGTCTGTCGGTTCGGTGCGCCCGAAGAAATACACAGCGATCAGGGGTGGAACTTCGAGGCACATGTGTTCACTGAGGTGTGTCAACGCACGGGGGTGAAGAAGACCAGGACAACGCCCCTCCACCCCCAGAGCGACGGACTGGTGGAGAGGTTCAATCGTACGCTCACAACACAACTTGCTATTGTCAACTCACGGCACCAGCAAGACTGGGACTGTCATCTATCCCTGGTCCTGTGGGCGTACCGGTCGGCAGTACAAGAAAGTACTGGGTGTACACTGGCCGCGCTCATGTTCGGGAGAGAATTGCGGACCCCTGTGGACTTAGCCTTTGGCACGCCCCCTGGCACTGACCTTCCCAAAATACCCGGTTTCGAGAACCTGCGGGACCTCCAACAACGTCTGGCCGAGGCACACGAGTTTGCTCGGCAGCATCAGGAACAGGCAGGTGCGAAACAAAAGCGGGCGTATGACGCTCATTGTCAGGGCCGCTCCTTCAGCCCGGGAGCGAAGGTGTTGGTCTTCAACCCAACCCGGAAGAGAGGAGTCTCCCCCAAGCTCGCCAGCCAGTGGGTGGGGCCCTGTGAGGTGTTGGAGCAGCTTTCGGATGTTGTGTACCTGGTGAAACTGTGTGTCCGGGGGGTGGGTGGTAGTTCTGCACCGGGACCGTTTGGCACCTTACCGCCCCTTGGCTGAAGAACCTGCATATCAGTTTAGCCCACCCGGGACGGTCCCTCCTACACCCACAAGCCCTACCAACCGGACGGACAGTGGGGAACAGGGACCCGTGCCTCCGCAGCGGCGGAGACGGTTTCCCTTTCGCTATAGGGACTTTGTTGTCAGCTGAGGACGGGCGACACGCTGGAGGGGGCAATGGAGTGAAGAGGCTACCCCGTTAGAATTGTGCCCTCCTGTTTTACCCATCAGGCACTGCGTTCAGATTGTCAGTTATGTTATTAAATGTTTTGCCAGTGTTTTATGTGGTTTTATGTGTTTATGTGATTCATATTTAGTGTGGTATAATTGTAGTTATCGTTCTGTTATATTGTGTAACTTTGGCACTGAAACCGTGATCAACATTGTTTTTCAGGTAGATGAACCCCATGTATTGTTTCGCATTCCTTTTAAGTTCCCGTCTTTGCGTGAGTTCAAGAATGGAGACTGAAATGTTACCTTTGTCAATACTACCACGTTCAACACACCCCCTTCTTTCGAGAAGGGCTTCCCGGGCGAGCGACTACGGTAACCAGTCGACTAACGGGTCCGACCCCTGGTTCGCGTCCCGGCTGTGGCAATGTAACCCTTTAGTCGAGCGGTCAGCGATGTCGCCCGCGGTGCGGGAGATACGGCTTCGCGTCCCGGCTGCGGTGGCTCCTGCGGCCCCCCCCCCCCGAATTCGCTACAATATATATATTATATAGATATACATCTATATATTATATAGATGTTATTACCATGATGAACTACGTGGTAGGACAGAAAACCAGCAGTACACATCTCTTATTCCTGCTCTACGTAGCGCCGTGTACATAAACGCCATGCTATATAGCGACAACACCGTTGATTTTAGCCATGTTTAAACTGTGTAGCACACCATCACCATCACATCATTTACACCAGCGGGACTACGTAGCAGCACCAGTAGTGGTAACGCGTGCTCCTTACACCACCTCCTCCACCAGACACCGACGTCCTGACGACACCAGCCCACCTCCCCTGTTCATTGTACTCTCAGCGAGGACATAAAGTTCACGCTTTATAGTCCGTCCGCTTTATAGTCCGTCCGGAGAGGCGCGAACTGTCGTCCAAAAAGCGTCCAATGTTAACCTTACACCTTAACGTGTATTAAGCTGTAAGGTTAACGTTAGTTGTTAACGTTAGATGTGAAGGTGTAAGGTTAACGTTAGACATTAAAGATAGGGCTGGCTGCTGATCTGAGGAAAGCTCTGACTGTGTTTATTTTGGAGATCACTGTAATTAATACCTGATCATCTTATAAATGTAAAAATTAACGTCACTTACCTGTCGGCGCTGCAGCTTGAAAAAAAATCCCTTTTAATACCGGAAAGAACATGAACGGGACGTGCTGGCAGGTTTGGACACAGTTCTAACTAGCTAAACTCTAGTTAACTAGTTAGCCATAATCCTGTAACTACCTGCCTACCTCTCTCGCTCTATACATACATACATATAAACTAGCTAAACTCTAGTTAACTAGTTAGCCATAACCCTGTAACTACCTGCCTACCCCCCCTCTCTCTCTCTCTCTCTCGCTCTATACATACATACATACATACATATAAACTAGCTAAACTCTAGTTAACTAGTTAGCCATAACCCTGTAACTACCTGCCTACCTGCCTGCCTGCCTACCTCTCTCTCTCTCTCTCTCTCTCTCTCTCTCTCTCTCTCTCTCTCTCTCCTCTCTCTCTCTCTCTCTCTCTCGCTCTATACATACATACATATAAACTAGCTAAATTCTAGTTAACTAGTTAGCCATAACCCTGTAACTACCTGCCTACCCGCCTGCCTCTCTCTCTCTTGCTCTATACATACATACATATAAACTAGCTAAACTCTAGTTAACTAGTTAGCCATAACCCCGTAACTACCTGCCTACCTGCCTACCTCTCTCTCTCTCGCTCTATACATACATACATATAAACTAGCTAAACTCCAGTTAACTAGTTAGCCATAACCCTGTAACTACCTGCCTACCCCTCTCTTTCTCTCTCTCTCTCTATACATACATTTATATAAACTAGCTAAACTCCAGTTAACTAGTTAGCCATAACCCTGTAACTACCTGTCTACCTGCCTACCTCGCTCTCTCTCTCTCTCTCTATCTCTCTCTCTCTCTACATACATACATACATATAAACTAGCTAAACTCTAGTTAGCTAGTTAGCCATAACCCCGTAACTACCTGCCTACCTCTCGCTCTCTCGCTCTATACATACATACATATAAACTAGCTAAACTCCAGTTAACTAGTTAGCCATAACCCTGTAACTACCTGCCTACCTGCCTACCTCGCTCTCTCTCTCTCTCTCTCTATACATACATCCATACATATAAACTAGCTAAACTCTAGTTAGCTAGTTAGCCATAACCCCGTAACTACCTGCCTACCTGCCTACCTCTCGCTCTCTCGCTCTATACATACATACATATAAACTAGTGTAACCCCTCCCATGTGGGCGGGGCCTGAGTTCTTCTAATGAATACTGGTCGCTATTACCTGAAGTGATAAACTATGTACATTTGACGCTTAGTGCCTCCATCAACTAGAGGAAGTGGTTAGAATAACTTCCTTATGTACCTTTAATATACCATGTGTACCTTTAATATACCATGTGTACCTTTAATGTAATTATATTTTAGGATCTTATCTATTTAATTAAGGACGCAACACTTTTGCTTTAAATACAAATACCAATGGCGAATATTTATTAACCACACAAAGGTTAATAAAGAAATTGTATTTGTATTAATTAGTGAATGAACATAATAATAGAAAGATCACAATAATTTACAATATACAAAATCCAATTAAACAAATAGGCTACAAGCCTATTCCAATTCTAATCAATAATCAAAGTAATTCCCAAAATCAAGTCAACTCAATGTACAATCAATATGTACATGTATCACAAATAAAAGAAAATGGCCGCCCATTCACACACACACTCACACACTGCAACAGTCCGTCACCGCGGTTACCGTTGCGGGCCTGTTGTTGTTGAAAGTGAACGCTGGCCTAAAAACTGTCCGGGCCACTTCGCTTGTTTACTGACCGACCAAGCCTAAATAAAAGCACGCGTAGACTTGGGCTGGGTACCGGTACTCACGGACCCGGGCCAGGGTGATGAGTAGCCAAAGCGGGCTGGGAGAAGAGAAGAGAGCTGAAGAGAGGCAGAGATGAGGGGGGGGGAATGGCGACAGGCCTGCGAGCGCAGGTCGGAGAAGTAGAGGCGACGAATGGCGCGAAGAATCCTCACACACACACACACACACACACACACACACACACACACACACACACACACACACACACACACACACACACACACACACACACAGCAACACGAACAGTCCCAGGCCCCAAGAAGAGAAACGGTCTCCGTTGTTGTCCGCCCGAAGAGCTTTCCTTCCTTCACTGGTCCACACACCACGACTGTCGATCCTGAATCAACAGCATAGACTACATGACCAAGTCCAAATACCAGCTCGTTTTAACCTAGCAGCAACTTGTCACTTAGCTAGCGTTAGCAACACTCGTTAGCTAACATGAATATGAATGAATCGCTAGCTAGCCGCCGCGATTAGCTTATAACACTCTTCTAACAGCACAACGAGTAGTCACAGTTTTACACAATAGTTCCAAAAACATGTATTTACCTCTGGGATATCCTATAAGTACACACGAGTCCACAGGAGCCACAATCCGTTGATCCAACGTTGTGTACAAACAGCTACTAACGTTACAACACTGAGATGCCTCGGTTCATTCGTCTTCGTCGCCCAGCTTTCTGACCGCTTTACCTCAAATCACCGATGTCAAACTTCTATGTCCCGCCCCTTACCTCAGCATACATACGGGTTGGCTAGTTACAGTAAACAGTGACCAATGAAAACAAAGAAAATGGATGAATGACATATGCATCCAGATAGAGGAAAAGATTAGCAATGGGCAGCAACCATACTGTAAACACTTGAAATAAACAAGGCCCATGAGCGAACTGGCATTAGGGCTTACTGTATAACTGATACACTCAACTTGTAACCATTGTAAATAGCAGTATATATAACCATGAAGAGAATATAGCTTATTTATCAGATGAACTGTAACTTATTTATTTATTGTGGCGGACACTAGGGGCTATGCCT